>NC_140994.1:13239000-13289000 GCF_052327205.1 Somniosus microcephalus | reverse complement strand
ACGTGGGATCTGTCTAACCAATCACTCCAGTGCTGTATTGAGGGAGCGCTGCACTGTCGAAGGAGCCATCTCTTTCGGATGAGATGTTAAACCAAGGCTCTGTCTGCTCTCTCAGGAGGACGTAAAAGATCCCTCGGCAGTATTTCGAAGAAGAGCAGGGGAGATCTCCCCGGTGTCCTGGGGCCAATATTTATCCCTCAACCAACATCACTAAAAAGCAGATGATCTGGTCATTATCACATTGCTGTTTGTGGGAGCTTGCTGTGCACAAATTGGCTGCCGCGTTTCCTACATTACAACAGTGACTACACTTCATTGGCTGTAAAGCTCTTTGGGACGTCCTGAGGTTTTGAAAGGCGCTATAGAAATGTAAATCCTTCCTTTCTTTCCTTTTCTTTCCTTTCCTGTTCTTTCTTTCATCCCACTCGCTTGGCCAGTTGTTGTAATCTTACTGGAATATAGCTTCGGGGGATGGGGTGTGGGGGTCACTGCAGCAGGAATTTTGCACAATGTCTGCTCCCAGGCTGACCAAAGCAGTTATAATCTGCGATTAAGATGGGAAAGTTTGGGCACTGAGAAAGAGCGATTGTTTGGGTGGGATCCTACCTTCTCCGCTCAGACTGCTTTGGGCTCTCGGGCACTGATCATCCTGCTGTGCATAGAAACATAGAAGATAGGAGCAGGAGTCGGCCATTCGGCCCCTCGCGCCTGCTCCGCCATTCAATGCAATCATGGCTGATCATCCAAATTCAGTACCCTGTCCCTGCTTTCTCCCCATATCCCTTCATCCCTTATCCCTTTAGCCTTAAGAAATATATCTAACTCCTTCTTGAATATATTTAATGAATTGGCCTCAACTGCCTTCTGTGGTAGAGAATTCCACAGGTTCACCACTCTCTGGGTGAAGAAATTCCTCCTCATCTCAGTCCTAAATGGCTTACCCCTTATCCTTAGACTGTGACCCCTGGTTCTGGACTCCCCCGCCATCGGGAACATCCTTCCTGCATCTAGTCTGTCCAGTCCTGTCAGAATTTTATAAGTTTCAATGAGATCCCCTCTCAATCTTCTAAACTCCAGTGAGTATAAGCCCAATCGACACAATCTCTCCTCATACGTCATTCCTGCCATCCCAGGTATCAGCCTGGTGAATCTTCGCTGCACTCCTGCCATGGCAAGAACATCCTTCCTCAGGAAAGGCGACCAAAACTGCACACAATACTCAAGATGTGGTCTCACCAAGGCCCTGTACAACTGCAGCAAGACATCCTTGTTCCTGTACTCAAACCCTCTCGCTACGAAGGCCAACATACCATTTGCCTTCTTAACCGCCTGCTGCACCTGCATGCTTACCTTCAGCGACTGGTGCACAAGGTCACCCAGGTCTCGTTGCATTTCCTGCATCTCCTGTTTCAAGCAAACCAATGGCTTCAAGGTGGGGAGGAACAGCAATGAGGGAGGACTGAGGGAAAGAAGAAAAACGGAACATATATCATGTGTAACTTTCTGGAATGCGCTGCCTGAAAGGACGATGGAAGCAGATTCCGTGGAAACTTTCAAAAGGGAATTGGATTCTTTCTCCTCTGTATTCTTTACTGTCAATCATGTCTTTTCCAGCACTTTTCCCGTGACTGGATCGTGTTTGCCGGCTGCATTCTATTTCTAAACACTGTTAAATAGGAAACAGATGATTTTTAAAGTTTTGTTCCCCTCTGCAGCCAGTGAAAATCAGGCCCCTCGAGCCTGCTCTGCCATTCAATTAGTTCATGGCTAATGGAATGCACTTTACTTTGAATTAGATCGCAGCACAGTGGCATAGTGGTTAGCACTGTTGCCTCACAGCGCCAGGGACCCGGGTTCGAATCCGGCCTCGGGTGACTGTCTGTGTGGAGTTTGCACATTCTCCCCGTGTTTGCGTGGGTTTCCTCCGGGTGCTCCGGTTTCCTCCCACAGTCCAAAGATGTGCGGGTTAGGTTGATTGGCTATGATAAATTGACCCTTAGTGTTAGGGGGGATTAAATACGTGGGGTTACGGGGATGGGGTGGGATATGTGTTGGTGTAGGGGTTACGGGGATCGGGTGGGATATGTGTCGGTGCAGGCTCGATGGGCCGAAATGGCCTCTATCTGCACTGTGGGGTTTCTGTGATTTCTGTGATTTCTGTGAACACGTAAACTAGTAGAAATTCAATTTAGATGCCAGATTTAGAAGTTCTTCTTCGTGCTGGCCTCCGCTGGCCGGGACTGTCTGGAGTGGGGTTCGAATCTTGCTCAGAAGTAGGAAGGCCGCCCCGAGCTCGCTCCTTGAAATTGATTGTGTGCTTTGCAGATGTTATGTCCTAGTCACTCTATTGTACAGCACGTTGGAGGGTGCTGCACTAGCCACTGAATAACTGTATTAAACACCCCTCTCGTGGTTGCAATAGCAAGCAGTGTGCTGGAACGATGGGCAATGGCTGAGTGAATGAATGGGTCAGTTTGTACTGCGTGTTCCATGTCTTATGGAAACTTGCTGTGAGGAATTCTCGCTGTCTGGAGAAAGGTCCCACATGGGCAGTAACATTTTTTTATAATTCGGCCATGCCTAGTTGCCCTTGAGAAGGGGGTGGTGAGCCGCCCTCTTGAAACGCTGCAGTCTGTGTGGTGAAGGTACTCCCACAGTGCTGTTAGGGAGGGAGTTCCAGGATTTTGACCCAGCGACGATGAAGGAATGGCCGATATATTTCCAAGTCGGGATGGTGTGTGTGACTTGGAGGGGAACTTGGAGGTGGTGGTGTTCATATGCACCTGCTGCCCTTGTCCTTCTAGGTGGAAGAGGTCGCGGGTTTGGGAGGTGCTGTTAAAGAAGCCTTGGCGAGTTGCTGCAGTGCAGCTTGTAGATGGTACACACTGCAGCCACAGTGCGCCGGTGGTGGAGGGAGTGAATGTTTAAGGTGGTGGATGGGGTGCCAATCACGCAGGCTGCTTTGTCCTTGGTTTCACCCATGCTGGGGGCGGGGGTTAATGCACCAGTGGAAGGAGCCGGGGCGGTGATAGGGGATCATACAGACCTCAAAGATCCCAGGTTTGATCCCGGATCTGTACTTGGAAGAGGAAGTATCAGCCAGGATGCCTGCTCCTTTTTTTTGTTATATTGTGACCTTGCTGGAAGTGTTTCTTCCACAGATCGGAGGTGCTGATACAAGAGGAGTTACTGCTTCCCCCAGTGTTAATATTCCCTCACTCAGGACGGGCTTGTTACTGTACGCCAGGGCCTGGTACACAACCCACAGATGGGGCGTGTCAGGAGTTGGGACCTGAGGTCATAAGAACTAGGAGTAGGAGTAGGCTGATCCTTGACCTCAACTCCACTTTCCCGCTCTATCCCCACATTCCTTGATTCCCCTAGAGAGCAAAAAACTATCGATCTCGTTTTGAATATACTCAATGACTGAGTATCCACAGCCCTTTGGGGCAGAGAATTCCAAACATTCAATACCCTCTGAGTGAAGAAATTTCTCCTCATCTCAGTCCTAAATGGCCAACCCCTTATCCTGAGACTCTGCCCCCTAGTTCTAGACTCTCCAGCCAGGGGAAACAACCTCTCAGCATCTACTCCTTCAAGCCCGCTAGGAATCTTAAACGTTTCAATGAGATCACCTCTCATTTCATCTAAAATCCAGAGAGTATCGGCCCAATTTACTCAATCTTTCCTCATAGGACAGCCCTCCCATCCCAGGGATCAATCTGGTGAACCTTCGTTGCACTTCAGTTATGCGGAGAGACTAGAGAAGCTGGGATTGTTCTCCTTAGAGCAGAGAGTGATTTAATAGAGGTGTTCAAATTATGAAGGGGTTTTGATAGAGTAAATAAGGAGAAACTGTTTCCACTGGCAGGAGGGTTGATAACTAGAGGGCACCGATTAAGATAACTGGCAAAAGGACCAGAGCGGGAGGTGAGGAGACTTTTTTTACGCGAGTTGTTGTGTCTGGAATGCGCTGCCTGAAAGGGCGGTGGAAGCAGATTCAATAGTAACTTTCAAAAAGGAATTGGATAGCATAGAAACATAGAAACATAGAAGATAGGAGCAGGAGTAGGCCATTCGGCCCCTCGAGCCTGCTCCGCCATTCAATGAGATCATGGCTGATCATCCAAATTCAGTACCCTGTCCCTGCCTTCTCCCCATATCCCTTGATCCCTTTAGCCTTAAGAAATATATCTAACTCCTTCTTGAATATATTTAAGGAATTGACCTCCACTGCCTTGTGTGATAGAGAATTCCACAGGTTCACCACTCTCTGGGTGAAGAAATTCCTCCTCATCCCAGTCCTAAATGGCTTACCCCTTATCCTTAGACTGTGACCCCTGGTTCTGGATTCCCCGCCATCGGGAACATCCTTCCTGCATCTAGTCTGTCTAGTCCTGTCAGAATTTTATAAGTTTCAATGAGATCCCCTCTCATTCTTCTAACTCCAGTGAGTACAAGCCCAATAAATACTTGAAATGGAAAAATTTGCAGGGCTGTGGGGGAAGAGCAGGGAGTGGGACTAATTGGAGAGCTCTTTCAAAGAGCCGGCACAGGCACGATGGGCCGAATGGCCTCCTTCTGTGCTCTCTGATTAACAGTGTGTATGGAATGGAAATCCTGGAGCCGTTGGCAGCTTGCTGTATTCACTCTCCCGATTGTGCTCCGTAACGGAGGGGTTGCAATTCATCTCCCCACCACCCCCCCCTTCCCATAAATGGGCCATTAAAGATCTTGCTGATTGCTGTATACAGTCCAGGTCCATTAGTCCTCTCACTGGCACATTACACTGTGTTACTGAGGTGAAATCTACAATGAAATCAAAAACAATTAAAACGGAAGGTTGCGTGGTGTAGTTTCTGGCAGATTGGTTCAGCCGAAAGACAAATGAATGGAGGCTTTTTCTTTTGAAATATCTTTGCGGGAAACATTTTAGATTGTTTTGACTAGACAGCGGTCATTGCAATTCAAAGTAACTCATTGTATGTGATAGCAAAATACTGCGGATGCTGGAAATCCGAAATAACAACAGAAAACACTGGAAAAACTCAGCAGGCCAGGCAACATCCGTGGGGAGAGAAAGAGTCATTGGGGTAGATTTTGCCGAACCTGTCGGGAAGAAGGCGGGACTTCCCCTTTCGGGTTTTTGACCCGCCTACTTCGATGTCCGGCCAATCCGCGCGATTTTCCCTTGATTGACCTTGTTGAGCCCGCCCAGCGGGCTCAGCAGGCCAACTAAGAGCCACCTGGCAACAGCTAACGTCACAGACTGAAATTTCATCTGTCAAGAGTTCTTGACAGATGAAATATCAGTGTCTCACAGCTGTTTGAAGCTGTGAAACACTGACAGTCTGAGTTCTAAGCTGAGTCATTCTGCACAGACTCAGTTAGAACTCTCAGCAGCACTCAAAGCTGAAGGCTGTCACTTTTCACAGATCGCAGCTGTTCAACTTTCAGTTCTGGCTGAGTGATTCGCTCCCGACGGCTACAGGAAGAAAGGCTGTTAAGGTAAGTTCAGGTAAGTAAAAGTTCTTTACACACTTTAGACACACCAAACACACTTACCTTTGCACTCATGCACCCATCACTCACCTAAGCGCCGACATCGCGACCCCTCCAACTCCTTCAACCCGACGGCCCACCTGCTCTACCTGGCGTGGTTTGGAGCCGTCGGGAAACCCACACGAAACCCCTCAAAATAGGGATTAGGCTAAAAACTGCCTGTTAACTACCTGTTCACAGACAGTTAATTGGCACTAATCCCTTCCCGGCTGTTTTCGGCGGGTCCCAGTGCGGGGCGGGTACCCGCCGCCCCTGAAACTTACGTGGGGCGGGGTTTTGGGCGGGATGGTGTTGGGACCCCCAAATTCGGGATTTCCCCCCCCCCCCACACCTGAAACCCCGCCTGACGGCTCCCCGAAAAACTAGCCCGAACGTTTCGGGTCGAAGACCCTTCGTCAGAACTGAGAAAAAAGCAGGAAAGGGAACAGATTTTAAAGCAAGTTGGGGGCTGGGAAAAGGGGGAGGGGATGAACGAACAAAAGGGAACTTTGAGGAATGGTTCAAGGTGCTTTATTACTGCATGTTCTTTCTCTATCTGGTATTCCTTCTTTCTCTATCTCTAATCCTCTGGTTTTTTGGTTCTATCTCTCTCTCTTTATCTTTGTTTTCTCTCTCTTCCTTTTCTCCCTTTTTCTCTCTCTCTCGCAACAACAACAACTTGCATTTATATGGCGCCTTTAACATCCAAGGAGCTTCACAGGAGCGGAATCAGACCAAAAAAAAACTCGACACGGAACCAAAGGAGGAGACATTAGGAGGGGGCGACCGAAAGCTTAGTCAAAGGTAGGGTTTTAACGAGCGTCTTAAAGGAGGTCAGAGAGGCGGAGAGGTTTAGGGAGGGAGTTCCAGCGATTAGAACCGAGACGGCTGAAGGCACGGCCGCCAATGGCGGAGCGAAGGAAGGGGGGGCTGCTCAAGAGTTGCAGTCGAGTACAACATTAACAGAAAATTAAGCACGAGCGACTGCATCCATCCAAGTCACTGCATTTCACTGTCTTATTTTGAAATAAAAGGAGGAGAAACTGATGAACGTTTTTAGTGGAAGCAGTAAATGATGCAAATAGTCCGCTAGTGGAGAGAAAGGGCTGGTTAACGTGTCTGGTGAGGACCTGTCACTGGAGCCATTTTCTTTCTTTTAACAGTAAAATTTCATGCAGTTTATTCATATTTTAAGGTTCTATTGAATCACATGTACACAGGGTACGGGCACCAGAGGGCGGTATTTCCGATGCTCCCTGTTAATGAGAAAGGGGCTTTCGAAAGATAAACGACCAGACTGCTCCGAGTTGAGGGAGAAGCAAAAGGATCTTAAAATATTTACAAAGTTCAAGGCTGTTTCATTATTAAACACCGTGCTTAAAAAATGAAGGCAGAAGTTTAAATGGCAACTTTGCCAATGAGCGGGTTTTCAGGCAAGAAGTTAATAATTGATCTTTTATTAATCAAGTAGTTTGTGGAGAAACGAGTCCAGAAAACAGACAGATAATGTGACGTTTAAAGCCTTTGATAACCCAGTGGCAAATCGATTTCAAAAATGCCAACAGGTTCGCCTCTCCCTCATCCGTCGCAATTCTCGCCCACATCATCTCTTCTCTTATCCCTTTTAACATTTCTCACAAATTATTTTTTTCTTCTCTTGATAAATGAGGAGAGAATATTTGAATACAAGCTACTTCTGATGATTCAACATTTTTTTTTGATGTGGCAGAAGAAAATTGAAATCGTCTGCTAAGTTTAACTGAGCAGCGTAACTAACCCAGTGAGCGACTTTAAATTAACTGTATAAATGCACCGACAATGCTGAATTGCCAGAAAGGAAGACTTGCATTTCTCTAGCGCCTTTCACAGCCTCAGGATGTCCCAAAGTGCTTTACAGCCATTGAAGTACTTGTTGAAGTGTAGTCGCTGTTGTAATGTGGGAAACGTGGCAGCCAATTTGCGCACAGCAAGCTCCCACAAACAGCAATGTGACAATGACCGGATAATCTGTTTCAGTGATGTTGGTTGAGGGATAAATATTGGCCCCAGGACACCGGGGAGAACTCCCCTGCTCTTCTTCGAAATAGTGACATTGATCTTTTATGTCCACTTGAGAGTGCAGACGGGGCCTCGGTTTAACATCTCATTCCAAAAGACGGCACCTCCAACAATGCAGCACTCCCTCAGTACTACACTGCCTCTACAATCTCCCTACTTTCATTAATGATCTTCTCCCCAACCTTCAACTCTCCAATTAATGATAATCTCTGTCGCAGTTGCTCTTGCTCTAGAAAATATCTAGTGCATCTTTCGCCCTCCAATGCATCTTTAGCCTTTGCACAGAGAATGGCCCCATTGCATTTTTCAGCTTGCAATAATTCCCACTCTTTTAAAACCCGGAACTTAGTCTCAGCTCCTTATCCCCTCCATCAACTGCTTTACAGACATCCGTAAACCTTTTGATGATATTCTCTTCTCGACGCCGGTTAGCTGCTGCTCTCTCTTTCCCATAATGTACCGAAAAAACTTTTACCTCATATTTGAAATTGTCCTACCAAACTCTTCTTTCTTTCAAGAACAAAGGTTCCTTCCGAGCATTCTTTATATATTTAAAATACCTTCTTTATAAGCAATTTCTTTCAGGTATTGATTGTTTAAAATCCACATCCCTGGACCGATCTTAACTCTGCTGTTCATAGAAACATAGAAACATAGAAGATAGGAGCAGGAGTAGGCCATTCGGCCCCTCGAGCCTGCTCCGCCATTCAATGAGATCATGGCTGATCATCCAAATTCAGTACCCTGTCCCTGCCTTCTCTCCATATCCCTTGATCCCTTTAGCCTTAAGAAATGTATCCAACTCCTTCTTGAATATATTTAATGAATTGGCCTCAACTGCCTTCTGTGGTAGAGAATTCCACAGGTTCACCACTCTCTGGGTGAAGAAATTCCTCCTCATCTCAGTCCTAAATGGCTTACCCCTTATCCTTAGACTGTGACCCCTGGTTCTGGACTCCCCCGCCATCGGGAACAGCCTTCCTGCATCTAGTCTGTCTAGTCCTGTTAGAATTTTATAAGTTTCAATGAGATCTCCTCTCATTCTTCTAAACTCCAGCGAATATAAGCCTAATCGACCCAATCTCTCCTCATACGTCATTCCTGCCATCCCAGGTATCAGTCTGGTGAATCTTCGCTACACTCCCTCCATGGCAAGAACATCCTTCCTCAGATAAGGCGACCAAAACTGCACACAATACTCAAGGTGTGGTCTCACCAAGGCCCTGTACAACTGCAGCAAGACATCCTTGCTCCTGTACTCGAATCCTCTCGCTATGAAGGCCAGCATACCATTTGCCTTCTTAACCACCTGCAGCACCTGCATGCTTACCTTCAGCGACTGGTGCACAATGTCACCCAGGTCTCGTTGCACTTCCCCTTTTCCCAATCTATTGCTGCTCAGATAATAAACTGCCTTCCTGTTTTTGCCACCAAAGTGGATAACCTCACATTTATCCACATTATATTGCATCTGCCATGTTTCTGCCCAATCGCCCAACCTGTCCAAATCATACTGGAGTTTCTCGGCATCCTCCCCACAGCACACACGCCCGCCCAGCTTTGTGTCATCTGCAAACTTGGAGATATTACATCTAGTTCCCTCGTCTAGATCATTAATATATATTGTGAATAATGGAGCCCTAGCACCGATCCCTGTGGTACCCCACTAGTCACTGCCTTCCACTCGGAAAAAGACCCGTTTATTCAAACTCTTTGCTTCCTGTCTGCCAACCAGTTTTCTATCCAAGTCAGTACCTTACCCCCAATCCCATGTGCTTTAACTTTTCACGCTAGTCTCTTATGTGGGACCTTATCGAAAGCCTTCTGAAAGTCCAAATACACACATCACTGGTTCTCCCTTATCTATTTTACCAGTTATGTCCTCAAAAAATTCCAGTAGATTAGTCAAGCATGATTGACCTTTTGTAAATCCATGTTGACTTTGTCCGATCCTGTCACTGTTTTTCAAGTGCTCTGCTATTACATCTTTTATAATGGACTCTAGCATTTTCCCCACTACCGATGTTAGGCTTACCGGTCTATAATTCCCTGTTTTTTCTCTACCACCTTTTTTAAATAGTGGGGTTACATTAGCTACCCTCCAATCCATGGGAACTGTTCCAGAGTCTATAGAATTTTGGAAGATGACCAGCAATGCATCTATTATTTCTAGGGCCACTTCCTTAAGTACCCTAGGATGTAGATTATCAGGTCCTGGGGATTTATCGGCCTTCAATCCCGTCAATTTCCGTAACACCATTTCCCTACAAATATTGATTTCATTCAGTTCCTGCCTCTCATTAGACCCTATGTTCCCCGACATCTCTGGGAGTTTATTTGTGTCCTCTTTTGTGAAGACAGGACCAAAGTATGTATTTAATTGGTCAGCCATGTCTTTGTTCCCCATTATAAATTCCCCTGATTCTGACTGCAAGGGACCTACGCTTGACTTCACCAATCTTTTTCTCTTCACATATCTATAAAAGCTTTTGCAGTCAGTTTTTATGTTCCCTGCAAGCTTACTCTCATACTCTATTTTCCCCCTCTTAATTAATCCCTTTGTCCTCCTTTGCTGAATCCTAAACTGCTGCCAATCCTCAGGTTTGCTGCTTTTTCTGGCCAATTTATATGTCCTCTCCTTGGATCTTATGCTATCCCTAATTTCCCTTGTTAGCCAATGTTGAGTCACCTTTTTTGTTTTATTTTTATGCCAAACAGGGATGAACAAATTCTGTAGTTCATCCATGCGATCTTTGAATGTTTGCCATTGCCTATTCACCATCAACCCTTTAAGTAACATTCCCCACTCCATCCTAGCCAACTCGCGCCTCATACCATCGTAGTTTCCTTTATTTAAATTCAGTACCCAAGTCTCTGAATCAACTACTTCACTCTCCTTCCGGAGCGGTGAAAGCGGAGGTTCAGTGAGTATTTAAACTCACTTTCGCGGGCTTTTTTTCCACAGGCCATTGTCGGGAGTGGTGAGAGCGGAGTTTCAGTGAGTATTTAAACTCACTTTCACGGCGTTTTTTACTGATTCTAATTACTGATACTAATTCTAGGAGTCAAAGCCGAGTGGTCACTAAAAAATACTTTTTTATAATAAATCTCCATCACCTCAGAACTTAACCCTTCCCACATTAACACAAAATCTATTCACCTCCGTTTTAAAACATTACCCACCCAACCTGTTCTGGAGAACTCCCTTTTTATGGGGTTCCAGTCCCTCCATAAGTCTCTCAAATTTAAATTTGCCATCATTTTTACAATCATCCCTCTGGAGTTATCATCCTTAAAGGTCATCTGGGCTGAAATCTCCATCCGAGATAAAAATACATTAAAATCCCCCACTATACAAGGATTTTCCACCTCTGCCACTTCAGTGAATAACCCCCCGAAAAACACGCGACGCTTGCAATGGTCGTTCGGTGCATAGATATTAAAGAGATCGCAATTAAACTCCTCCACTTTTACCCTTAGCCATAAAAATCTCCCCTCAGTGTCCTTGTCCACCAAGGCAACGTTCTCTTTTATGGACGGACTCACCAAAACAGCCACCCCTCTACAGTTATTGTTTGCACAACTTGCAAACACCACTCCCTTCCAAACCTTCTGAATTCTTTCTAGGATATCCTCATCCCAAAAGGTTTCTTGCAGACACAACTAGTCAGTGCCTTTAAAACCCTGCAACAACTGCTGCAATTTCTTCTCACCTCTCAGTCCATTCACATTAATCGAGACCAATGTAATCATGGCACCGAATAAGGGAAGTATGCCCGATAATCTCCCCATCATTTATTCTCTGGCCCTTCCCTCCTCTCATTCTCTTTCCCAACTTTTTGGCCAGCTGTTGCTTTTTCTTGCAGCCTCCGGCTCTTTTTCACCTCCTGTTTGAACCTTCCCTGCTGTTTCAGCCTCTTGCATTAGGTTTGGGCCGAGGAGCTGCCCCTTCTCCCTCCTTCTGCCCCTCACTAACCTTTCCCTTTCCACATGATGCCACCCCACCCCCCACTTCCATGTCCCTGTCCCCCTCCAATTCCTCACTCTCAAGCTCTTCTGTAACCCTCTGTGCCTGCTCCCCGTCAGATACATAATCCTGCTCCCCATCAGATACATAATCTCTCAGAGAGTCTTCCTGCTATTGCAGTTTCTCCAACAGTGCCGCTCCCCTCGACCTCATCTCCACCTCTGACCCTTGCTCCCTGATCCTTCTCTCTCTGGGACAATGGTGCACCTATATTGCTCCCTTCCGGCGTTTTTGTCTCACCACTCCCATCCTGCTGCCCCTTTAAGGCTCCTGCCTCTTGCACCCTCTCCTTGTCTTGCCTCCTCCTGCTCACCGAGATGTCTGACTCCCCGTCTTTCTTTGGAGTTCTTACCACGCACCCCGCTCCCGCCTCCTCTCCCCCCGCGGACCCCAGATGCTGCTCTCTGCTGTCTTTGTCCTTTTCCACTGTACTTGGTGTGTTTTCCACCATCTCCATCCTGTTCTCTGCTCCACAATTTTCTGCCTCTTCCTGCGCTCTTTTCTCCTTCAATTCACCAGCTGTGTCCTCCGCCTGCTCCGCTCCTCCGGCCATTCCATTCCCACCTTCTGCTCCTTCTTCCATCTCCTCGTCACTCATAGAGCTTCCTTCTGTCTCACACTCACAGCGGATGTGACACACCCCACAGCTTTCTGCCTTGCAGCTCCGAGCGACGTGTCCAGACTTGCCGCAATTATAACAGTACAAGTCCGGACAGTTTCTTACAAGATGGTCGTGTCCAAGACAATAATAACAAACCTTCACTTGGTTATCATGCAGTACTCGGAAGTACTGCACTCCTTCCATTGTCTCGAATTTCATGCTGTACGGTAATGACTTCACCCCCTCTGGGAACTGCCCCTTTATGTAATGGGTTCCATCTGCTACCTGTGTTCCTGGATAGTATCTCCTCTTTATTGCTGAGCAAATTTTAATGTCCCACGACTCCAACTTTTAGATTAACACCTCGTCCTCAATATAAACTGGCAAGTTTAAGAATGAGACCACCACCTCTTCTGAATATAGCAGAGATACCTCCAAGAACTTATCACCAACCTTCAAACTGAGTAAAAGTCTTTCCACCTCCTCTTGGCCACTGACCATCGCCTCAAACCCAATAGGCAGGCAAAGCAGCTTCCCTCACCACAATCCTCATGTACCGCTTGGATAATATCCCAAGCTTGTATCTCCTTATCCTCACACTGAACCACCACCGTGTTTTCTTTTCCAAACCTCCTGGGGTCCCGGCCCCAATCTTTGGGCCTTTTTCTCTCCCTTCCAACAACAGTTTCTCCCCTGATTAAATTCATCTTGGGAACACTGTCCTGTGAGGGGCCTGGCACTTCAGGCCCCTCAGCAGCCATCTGGCTACTGTTTATGGGCCAAAAAGACCCTAAAACCTGAAAAAAAACCCACCACCAACTTTTTACAAGCTCACTCCAACTCCCTGCAGCAATCAGGCAACCAGCAGCACCTGCTCGCTCCTAGCCCCTCCCACCTAGAGAGTGCTACCCATTGAGCCACAGCTGACATTGCAGTGCAGTACTGAGAGTGCTGCACTGCCTGAGGTGCTATCTTTCGGCAAAACAATCCTCATAATAAAAACAAATAACAAATCCGATGCAGTGTGTTTTGACCCTCATGTTTTTGCAATTTCAAAACCCTTTAAGGTCCCACAATCAGCGGCAAGAAAAAAAAGAAAGAACTTGCATTTATATAGTGCCTTTATTATATAAAGGAGGAGAGAAAAGGGGGAAAAAACTTGCAAATAACTACATAAAGTGAAATTCAGAAGCTCGTGGTATGGAAGGTGTGACTGGCACAACACAAACCTTCACGGCAGTGTTTCCTTGCTATTTGTAGAATCCTAGACTAGTACAGCACAGAAGGAGGCCATTCGGCCCATCGAGTCTACGCCGGCTCTTTCGAAGAGCAATCCAGTCAGTCCCACTCCCCCCGCTCTTTCCCCATATCCCTGCAATTTTTTCTACTTCCAAGTGTTTATCCAATTCCCTTTTGAAGGCTACTATTGAATCTGTATCCACCGCCCTATCAGGCAGCGCATTCCAAACCCTGACCACTCGTTGCGTAAAAAAGATTGCCCTCATGTCGCCTCGGGTTCTTTTGCCAATCACCTTAAATCTGTGCCCTCTGGTTATCGACCCTTCAGCCATTGGAAACAGTTTCTCTTTATTTACTCTATCTAAACCCATCATGATTTTAAACACCTCGATCAAATCTCTTAGAGTAGGAACATTTAGAGAAAAAAAATATTTTTGGGCACGGTTGTCGCTGGCAAGGCCCAGCATTTATTGCCCATCCCTAGTTGCCCCTTGAGAAGGTGGTGGTGAGCCGCCTTCTTGAACCGCTGCAGTCCGTGTGGTGAAGGTGCTCCCACAGTGCTGTTAGGGAGGGAGTTCCAGGATTTTGACCCAGCGACGATGAAGGAATGGCTGATAGATGTCCAAGTCGGGATGGTGTGTGACTTAGGAGGGGAACTTGGGGGTGGATGGTGTTCCCATGCGCCTGCTGCCCTTGTCCTTCAAGGCGGTGGAGGTCGCGGGCTTGGGAGGTGCTGCCGAAGAGGTGCTTCCCACATTACAACAGTGACTAGACTTCAAAAGTACTTCATTGGCTGTAAAGCCCTTTGGGACATCCTGAGGTCATGAATGGCGCTGTAGAAATGCGAGTTCTGTCTTTCTTAAAGCAAAGTGGAACAGATTGACTGCAGGAGAGATGGTTCTGACTGAGCTGAGAAGCTGACAATTCAACCTATTTGTATCATTATTCCACTTGTACTGGCGCGTTTGACATTCTCTTTAGCTGACACGGAGGTGGCCAGACTTTAATTGGGATAACTTAAAACTTTCTGACCTGTTCCTGTGTCCTCCCTCTTCCGAGTACCTTGTGTTCACTCGATCTCAGGGCTGGAACATAGTTCCCCCATCTATGTGGTGCCACTCACACCTTTCATGCCGTTTTGGAATTCATTTTATTTGTTTCATTTATTTTACTTGCCCAAATCAGGTACATCTCCTGTGAGGCAGGGTCATTTCCTCACAACACCATTAATGCAAGACAGTTACTAATTAATCCAACAGGGAAATAAGGAGAAATGTCTTTACTCCGAGTGGTTAGAATGTGGAACTCGCTACCACAGGA
The DNA here is from genome assembly GCF_052327205.1 of Somniosus microcephalus. Lineage (NCBI taxonomy): Eukaryota > Metazoa > Chordata > Chondrichthyes > Squaliformes > Somniosidae > Somniosus > Somniosus microcephalus. The sequence goes on along the minus strand of NC_140994.1, from coordinate 13,274,214 downwards.
AGTGGTTGAGGTGAGTAGCTTACAAGTACGTGAGAGAAAAGGGAATAGAAAGATAGGCTGAAAGGCTGAGGTGAGGCAGATGGAATGGGAGGAGACTGGTGTGGAGTATACACGCCAGCACAGAGTGGTTGGGCCGAATGGCCTGTTTCTGTGCTGTGTGATGTAAGAAAACCACTAGGCACTTGGTCTAAGCGTTAAACAAAGCTTTAATCAACTGTTTCACAACATGGAGGTCTAGTTGTGTCCTTCACTAGTTCCTGTTAAGAATGTCCTGCGCAAGCTGGGCCCGTGCCCGAGTATTTATACTCTCCCTGGACAGCGCCACCCGTAGGCCGCTCAGTATTATTTCATAAGTCTTTCTTTCATGAATGACTGATTCATGTCACTGTGTATTCTATGTAACACTTGTGTCAGAGGTCAGGTGGGATTAGTGGGGGTGATGTTGGTCTTGGGCGATAGCGAAGCGGCCGCCTGTTTTACTTCAATGACTTCAGTGGAAAAGAAAATCGGGTAAAACGGGGCTGCCGATTTATTATCAGTCGCTTTGCACCACCTCCGAAGACCAATTTCACCTCCAGTGTGTTCTGGATGGACCTTCCTCGCCTCTGTCGCTGCTCACCCTCCCATGGGAGGGATAGGGTTGCAAACCCTCCCGGATTGCCCTGATGTTTCCAGGAATAAAAGACTAATCTCCAGGACACTGCTGCGCGCAAACCAGGAATAAAATCATTGGGGCGTTAAAAAAAGTGGGGGAAAAATTTGGTTGGTTTGCGCCTCCCATTAGCGCCTTAAGAGGGCGCTAATAGGGCACAAAGCAGCTAGCGCCCAGGCGCGGCGACGTCTGCGCCGCTCGCGAAATTGACCAGACATTTTGCAGCGGCGCTAAACAATACCGCCCCGATCTCCTGCGCCCGCAGATCTTGACGTCAGTCGAGCGTGCAACGCCCTGGTGGTGCCCCGGACCGGATATTGAGTGGCGCCCCCCTCCTTTCCGCCTGGCGCAAGCAACGACAGGGAGACTGGAACGTTTCCCAGTTGTTGTGGGGCTGGGGGGGGGGCGCTATTTAAAGGCGGCCTCGTCCTGGCTTTTTCTGTGGTAGACATTTTTGCACCACTCGTTCTGACAGAGAGAGAGATTCTGAGAGAGAGAAGGAGAGACTTCTGCATAGAGTCAACGCTGTGTGAAGTAGTTTTGGCTACTGAGCATCACTTTGCAGGTACTTTGGTTTTTGACCTTCATTACTTCGATTACCAAGAGACTCTGGGGGCTGCACTGATTCGGGCGTCGTCCTGCGCCTGCAGAATCAGAGGCAACAGAGACGCAGAGAGAGAGTGGCAATCATGGCCAGAGGGAGGAGGGCCAACAGACCTCTGCACAGGAGACCTTACCCTCCCAGGGTATTTCGCCAACAATTCTCCTACATTAATTTGTCTGAGGAGCAGTGTTTGCGAAGGCTGCGCATCAGTAAGGAGGTGGTCACTGAGCTCTGCCACCTGCTGCAGCCAGATCTGCAGCCTCTACTGACAACCAGGACGTCTGTCGGTGGCAGTGAAGGTCACAGTGGCTCTTAACTTTTATGCCACTGGCTCCTTTTAAGCAGCTACTGGGGACATCGCCAATATCTCCCAGTTTGTGGTCCATTGCTGCATCCGTCAGGTCACAAATGCCCTCTATAAAAGGAGACACCAGTACATCTCTTTCCCGATGACCCGGGCCAAACAGCATGAACGCGCATTGGGCTTTGCGAGGATAGCGGGCTTCCCCATGGTGCAGGTTGCAATTGACTGCACGCATGTGGCATTGCGGGCACCGCATGAGAATGCAGAGGTTTTCCGAAACCGCAAGGGGTTCCACTCCTTAAACGTCCACAGCTGATACTCGCCGTCAATGCCCGCTATCCTGGCAGCAGCCACGATGCTTTCATCCTGCGCCAGACTGCTGTGCCAGAACTTTTCCAGGCACCGCATCAGCCAAGTGGTTGGCTCCTCGGGGACAAGGGTTATCCACTGTGCACCTGGCTGATGACACCACTCCGTAACCCCAACAACCCTGATGAGCTGCGGTACAATGAGAGCCATCTTGCCACCAGGAACATCATTGAGCAGACTATCGGCGTGCTGAAGCAATGGTTCCGCTGTCTGGACCACTCAGGAGGAGCCCTGCAGTACTCACCTGAGCGAGTCTCCCTCTTCATAGTTGTGTGCTGCATGCTTCACAACCTGGCAATCCTGAGGACCCAGCCAATGCCACCAGGCCTTGGAGCACCACCGGAGGAGGAGGAGGAAGAGGAGTATGAGCAGCTAGGGGTCAAATTAAAAAACAGAACCTCAAGGGTAATAATCTCTGGATTATTACCTGAGCCACGAGCGAATTTGGCTAGGACAAATAAAATCAGAGAGTTAAATGCGTGGCTCAAAGACTGGTGTGGGAGAAATGGGTTTTGCTTCCTGGGACACTGGCACCAGTACTGGGGCAGGAGGGAGCTGTTCCGTTGGGATGGGCTTCACTTGGCCAGTGCTGGGACTAGGGTCCTGGCGGATCATATAACTAGGGCTGTAGAGAGGGCTTTAAACTAACTAGTGGGGGGGAGGTTCCTAGAGAACAAATAATAAAAATGACAACAGAGAAGGTCATAGACTTAGGTAGCAGTGGGGAAATGAAAAGCCAGAGCGTGTCAGGAAGGGGCAGAAGGTATGGAGTAAAAGGTAAAGTAATAAAAAGGGCAAAAGCAGGAACTAAGTGTCAAAAAACACATTTGAAAGTTCTCTATCTGAATGCACGTAGCATTCGTAACAAAATAGATGAGTTAATGGCACAAATAGCTACATATGGGTATGATCTTGTGGCCATTACAGAAACATGGCTGCAGGGTGACAATGCCTGGGAATTAAACATACCAGGTTATTTAACGATCAGGAAGGACAGGCAGGAAGGAAGGGGAGGTGGGGTGGCTATGTTAATAAAGGAAGGAATCACTGTAATACAGAGAAATGATATTGGGGCAAAAGATCAGGATAATGAAACAGTTTGGGTGGAGATAAGGAATAATAAGGGGAAAAAAACACTAGTGGGCGTAGTCTATAGGCCTCCGAACAGTTGCAACTCGGTTGGACGGAGTATCAATCAGGAAATAGTTGAGGCTTGTAATAAGGGAACATCTATAATTATGGGGGATTTTAACTATCATATTAACTGGACAAATCAAATTGGGCAGGGCTGCCTTGAGGATGAGTTCATTGAGTGTATTAGGGATGGGTTTCTTGAGCAGTATGTAACTGAACCGACCAGGGGGCAAGCAACCTTAGATCTGGTCCTGTGTAACGAGACAGGATTAATTAAAAATGTCCTAGTAAAGGATCCCCTTGGAATGAGTGACCATAACATGGTTGAATTCCATGTTCAATTAGAGGGTGAGGAGGTTGTATCTCAAACAAGCGTGCTAAGCTTGAATAAAGGAGACTATGAAGGTATGAGAGCAGAATTGAGCAAAGTGGATTGGGAAAATAGATTAAAGGGTAAGACGATACATGATCAGTGGTGTACATTTAAGGAGTTATTTTACAACTTCCAAAAAAAGTATATTCCACTGAGAAGAAAAGGGTGTAAAAGAAAAGACAGCCATCCGTGGCTAAGTAAAGAAATTAAGGATAGTATTCGACTAAAAACAAGGGCATATAATGTAGCCAAATCTAGTGGGAGGATAGAGGATTGGGAAAACTTTAAAAGACAGCAAAAAATAACAAAAAGATTGATTAGGAAAGGGAAGATAGATTATGAAAGTAAATTAGCAAAAAATATAAAAACAGATAGTAAGAGTTTTTATAGTTATATAAAGAAAAAGGGTGGCTAAAGTAAATGTTGGTCCCTTAGAGGATGAGACCGGGAAATTAATGGTGGGAAATATGGAGATGGCAAAAACACTGAATGAATATTTTGTATCAGTCTTTACAGTAGAGGACACCAAGAATATCCCAACACTGGACAAGCAGGGGGCTATAGGGGGGGAGGAGATAAACACGATCAAAATCACTAAGGAAGTGGTACTCGGTAAAATAATGGGACTCAAGGCGGATAAATCGCCTGGACCTGATGGCTTACATCCAAGGGTCTTGAGGGAAGTGGCGGTAGGGATTGTGGATGCATTGGTAATAATCTTCCAAAACTCCCTGGACTCAGCAAAGGTCCCAGCAGACTGGAAAACTGCTAATGTAACACCCTTATTTAAAAAGGGCAGTAGACAGAAGGCTGGAAACTATAGACCGGTTAGCCTAACATCTGTGGTAGGTAAAATTTTGGAGTCCATTATTAAGGAGACAGTAACAGGACATTTGGATAATCATAGATTAATAAGACAAAGTCAGCATGGTTTTATGAAGGGGAAGTCATGTTTGACAAATTTGCTGGAGTTCTTTGAGGAAGTAACATACAGGGTGGATAAAGGTGAACCAGTGGACGTAGTGTATTTAGACTTCCAAAAGGCATTTGACAAGGTGCCACACAAAAGATTATTGCTTAAGATAAAAAATCACGGGATTGGGGGTAATATTCTGGCATGGATAGAGGATTGGCTATCTAACAGAAGGCAGAGAGTTGGGATAAATGGTTCATTCTCAGACTGGCAATCAGTAACCAGTGGTGTTCCGCAGGGGCCAGTGCTGGGTCCCCAACTCTTTACAATCTATATTAGCGATTTGGAGGAGGGGACCGAGTGTAACATATCAAAGTTTGCAGATGATACTAAGATGGGAGGGAAAGTAGTGAGCGAGGAGGACATAAAAAACCTGCAAGGGGACATAGACAGGCTAAGTAAGTGGGCAGAGACTTGGCAGATGGAATACAATACTGGAAAGTGTGAGGTTATGCACTTTGGCAGGAAAAATCGTAGAGCAAGTTATTATCCTAATGGCAAGAAACTGGAAAGTACTGACGTACAAAGGGATCTGGGGGTCCTGGTGCACGAAACTCAAAAGGTTAGTATGCAGGTGCAGCAAGTGATTAAGAAGGCCAATGGAATGTTGGCTTTCATTGCTAGGGGGATAGAATATAAAAATAGGGAGGTATTGCTTCAGTTGTACAAGGTATTGGTGAGACCGCACCTGGAATACTGCATACAGTTTTGGTGTCCATACTTAAGAAAAGACATACTTGCTCTCGAGTCAGTACAAAGAAGGTTCACTCGGTTAATCCCGGGGATGAGGGGATGGACATATGAGGAGAGGTTGAGTAGATTGGGACTCTACTCATTGGAGTTCAGAAGAATGAGAGGCGATCTTATTGAAACATATAAGATTGTGAAGGGGTTGGATCGGGTGGATGCAGGGAGGATGTTCCAGATGATGGGTGAAACTAGAACTAGGGGGCATAGTCTTAGAATAAGGGGCTGCTCTTTCAAAACTGAGATGAGGAGGAACTACTTCACTCAGAGGGTGGTAGGTCCATGGAATATGCTGCCCCAAAAAGCTGTAGAAGCCACATCATTACATAAATTTAAAACAGAAATAGACAGTTTCCTAGAAGAAAAGGGAATTAAGGGTTACGGGGAGCGGGCAAGAATTTGGACATGAGTTTAGGTGCGGATCGGTCATGGCCCTGTGGGTAGCGGAGCGGGCCCAGGGGCCGTGTAGCCTGATCCTGCTCCTGTTTCGTGTGTCTAATTCTGTTAGATTCAGGCGATAGTCCTGTCATAGTGGATTGGCGGTTAGGATCAGATCAGCCATGATCTTATTGAATGGCGGAGCAGGCTCGAGGGGCCAATTGGCCTACTCCTGCTCCTATTTCTTATGTTCTTATGAGGAAGAGGAGGAGGATGATCATCAGCAGCATCAAGGCGGGAGGGAGGCCCACAATGTTGAAACTGCAAGGGCCGTCCGTCAACGGCTGATAGCAAGCCGCTTCTAGGCCCCTACTGAGGAAATGGTTTCTGGCATGGAGAACAACATGAATGAAACCAACCCACAACCCCAAAGCCGGCCAAGGCAGCAATGATTCCAAAGGCCAAACCTGTACATTTTTGAATACAAAAATTTTTTTATTTTACAAACTGTGTATGTGTCATTTCTTCCTTACAAACTAATAGAAACAAACACAAAAAATCATTAATTAACATAACTGGTTCGCACAACCTGGAGATAATGTCCAAAACACTAAACAAAAGTTTGAACATGAACCTCGGCCTTTAATAAAAAATTGACCAACATTTTGTCACACCTCCTACTTTTTGCCCTTCGAGGGTGATCTCCTTCCCTTGCACACTTCCCCCTTCCCACCCTACTGCTCCTCCGTAATGGGGCCCCAGTGGCTGCAGCAAGGCTGGTGGAAGGCTGCTGATTGTCAGAACCTGAGACTACAGATGCCCTTGAAGGACGGCCTCGACCAGCTCTGGGCCTGGATGGCCCGGCTGCAGACTGCACCAACTCTGCATGGGCGGCAGCAGTCTGGGCTACAGGTGCTGGCCAGTGCAATGGGGAAGTGACAGTGGTGGCAGCAGGAATGCTGTCATCTTGAGAGAGGACAGCAAGTCCCTGCTCGACCGACACACTGGCACTCCCATGGGGCAGCACATCAACATCCGGAGCAATCTGCTGGAGCACAGATTGCTGGCCTGCTGCGGTGCGGTGAGAGCCCCGGGGAAATGTGTCCAAACCAGCGACAATGGCAGCAGTCTGTGCTTGTGTGACCTCAATCTGTGTCTTCATGAGGGCAGTCTGAGATGGGATCACGGCAGTCAGTGACTGAATTGCGGCACTAAGCTTTAGCGTGGCATCCGCCTGTGCTACAGCAGAGTGCTCCACACTCCTTGCCAGTGCATCAATGCATTCGGGCACCCTTCCCACTGCACCCATGAGCTGAGTGTGCATGTCCACCGCCTGGGTGTTCATTTCAGCGATGAGCCGCTCCTCCTCTGCGTCCAGTGCAGCAGGACTCGCTGGCCTACTCTCCCTCCGGGGAGAAGGCCCCAGAGCTTCCCTACCCCCATCGCGTTGCCGCAGCCCGCTGGATCCTGGAGCTTCACCCTCATCAGACCATTCCCCCCTGCTCCCCTCCAGGGAAGACATGGTCCCAGTGTGGGCATGGGCTTCCTCGGGAGAGGGTGGCGCTGATGTTCCGGCTTCATCTTCCTCCTCGCCTGCGGCTTCGCTCCCACTGGCAGCTTGAGGGCCCGTCTCCTCAGCTGGTGAATCACCATCTGAAAGCAGGGAGGTACAAGAGTGGCTTTAGCGTGAGGACAGGGGTGCAGTAAGGGAGGAAGGAGTGCAGCGATTTAGTAAGTTGGATTGAAAGTGTCAAAGGCTGGTGTTGTGAGGGACAAGTGGAATGAGAGAGGAGAAAAAGGTGATGACCTTACCATTGCTGTCCAGAACGGGGTCGGCCTCTCCAGTGGTGACGGGACCAATCACCTGGCTTGCCACAATCCTGTGGACGTGCGCCTCAAGGTCGCTGAGGGGTTGCAGCTGAGGCCGCCCTTCACCCGTCCGTTGCTGCTGTCTCCTATTCTGAGATAGCTTGGCCTGCAAGAAAAAGGACAGCGTCTGAGTAAGTATACAGCCATGGTCTTGCCTGATGTGCCTCCCATAGTTGAATAGCCCTTAATATATGCAGCTATGGTCTTGCCTGATGTGCCTCCCATAGTTGAATAGCCCTTAATGTATGCAAGGTGTGAGATGTGCGTGTGTGATTCATGAGAGGGCCATAGGTGTTGGATGAGTGTTGGGCATTGGGGTTTTAAGACCCTCTGGCCATAGAGTGAGGTTGAGATGGAGGGATGGAGAGGTATTGAAAAAAAGCCACTCACCCTGACGACCCGAGTGAGGTGGTTGAACTTTTTGCGACATTGAGTATGGGTCCTGGGCACCATGCTCCTGGAGGAGACGCTCTGAGCCACCTCCCTCCACAGTCTTCTGTAGTCGCGCGGCAAAGGCCTCCTGCCACTCTCTGGGTACAGTATAGATTTTCTGCGCTCCACCGCACCAACCAGAGCCTCCAAGGCCCGCTCGCTGAAGCGCTGAGCTCATTCTCTCACACTCTCCATAGTCCTTGGCTGGAAAATGTAGTCACAGGTCTTTCCAGGCCAAGATTCCAGGCTCCAATGAGCAGGGTGTGGCTGGAGAGCAAGATCGACCCTCTCCTTTAAGAACTGTCCGGCGCCAGTGTGTCTGTGTTCCATCGCTAACTGAAATCGCCAGCGCTCTGAGTTAGCGCCTCACTCCTCGGCATTACCGCCTTAAGACAGGTGTGTAGCGCCTGATTTAGCGCTCAAATCACCTCCAAGGGCGATAAAAGCCAAGTTTGCAGTCAGAGGCGATAATTAACGGCAGGCGCTAAACTTTGCGCCTGGCCGATAATCGAGCCCCAAACGGGGCGATACTGAATTTCTCCCCCACTGTTTTTAAAAAAATAAATAAATAAAAACTTTTTTTGAACACTTTTGTTCACTAGTTGCAAAAAATATTGGACGTGGTGGAAAAATGCTGCTTGACTGACAGTCAAGAATCATCAAATCGGGTGATGAAGAGTCTATTTGCTTTCCGATTGGCCGTGGGAAGGTGGGGCACTGCGAGGATGGACGTGTCAGGCGGCCAATTCTTCGGCCAATGGCGGGAGTGTGGGGGCGGGGCGGTTGGAGGCAGGCGGTCATGTGATGATGCTCCAGGGATACGTCCAACCAGAGTTGGCGACCCTAGGGAGGGAGGTGAAGAGCACGGTATTCCTTACTTGCCCCCTGTTCTCCATGTCGCCCATTGCCTCGACTCCAAACAGGTTGGAATGGATCAAGTTCAGAAACCCATAAACCAATCTGATTCGTGCTGTTTGCGATTGGTCAGGTTAGTGTCAGCTGTGGCTCACTTGGTAGCACACTTGCCTGGTCAGAAGGTTGTGGGTTCAAGTCCGACTCCAGCACATGGAGGATGTTCCCGATGGCGGGGGAGTCCAGAACCAGGGGGTCACAGTCTAAGGATAAGGGGTAAGCCATTTAGGACTGAGATGAGGAGGAATTTCTTCACCCAGAGAGTGGTGAACCTGTGGAATTCTCTACCACAGAAGGCAGTTGAGGCCAATTCATTCTTAAATGTATTCAAGAAAGAGTTGGATATATTTCTTGAGGCTAAAGGGATCAAGGGATATGGGGAGAAAGCAGGGACAGGGTACTAAGTTTGGATGATCAGCCATGACCTCATTGAATGGCGGAGCAGGCTCGAGGGGCCAAATGGCCGACTCCTGCTTCTGTCTTCTATGTTTCTATAAATTAGGCTGACACGCCAGTGCCATCTGTCAGATGAGATGTTAAACCGAGGCCCCGTCTGCTCTCTCAGGTGGATGTAAAAGATCCCCTGGCACAATTTTGAAGAGAAGGGGAGTTCTACCTGGTGTCTGTGGCCAATATTTATTCCGCAACCAACACCATAAAAACAGATTATTTGGTCATTATCACATTGCTGTTTGTGGGAGCTTGCTGTGCGCAAATTGGCTGCCGCGTTTCCTACATTACCTTTGGAATTCTCGACCCCAGAGGGCTGTGGATGCTCAGTCATCATCGAGTATATTCAAGACAGATTGATTGTTGGGAATCAAGGGATTTAGGGACAAGGCGGGAAAGTGGAGTTGAGGTCGAAGATCAGCCATGACCATATTGAATGGAGGAGCAGGCTCGAGGGGCCGTATGGGTTACTCCTGCTCCTATTTCCTATGTTCATATTACAACAGTGACGACCCTTTAAAAAGTACTTAATCGGCTGTGAAGCGCTTTGGGACGTCCTGAGGTCATGAAAGGCGCTATATAAATGCAAGGGGGAAAAATTGAGTCGCGCCCCCTTTGAGGCACTAACTTTGCCGGGGCGCTACTTTTAGCTCCCCGAAAAAATTAGCGCACCCTCGACCGAAATTCACCAGTAGCGCCCCAAGAGGAAAGCGGGGTGCTACTGGAAGCACCCGCCTCCCTCTTTGGCGCTGCGAGTGAATATCGTGGCGCTGCGGCATGACGCGCTGCGGTACTGCAGGCCTTCCTCCCCTTCTTAAAGGGGAGGGGCCTTGCGCAGTGCGATCCGGAGCCCAGCTGGGCCACCAGGCATCGGAGTGCTGGCAAAAGAGCCCGGCACTCAAGAGAACTGCCGGGCTCATGGAGCGCAGCCGGCACTCCGCGGAGGGGCTTCAGAGGAGGCCTGGGATGGCAGAGGAAGCAGGTGCTGGCAGGCGGCCAGCAACAAAAATGGCCGCCCGGCACCTCCCCTTTAATTAGCGCCGTCCAGGCCGCAGGTAGCGCGCCCCCCCCCCCCAGTCAGGGGGCGCAACCGAAGATCAGGGGGCGCTGCGCACGACGATGATGTCATCGCTGGCAGCGCCGCGGGGCGCTAACGGTTACTGCCGCCGCTAACTTCCCGTTGAATTTCGCAGGAGGTGTTGGCGGTGCCTCACCCAGGCGCTAGTTGCTTTGCGCCCCATTAGCGCCCTCTTAGGGCGCTAATGGGAGGTGCAAAGCAACCGAATTTTTAGGCTGAAGTCTTTCTTTTTCTGGAATCTCTTTGAGCATAGCCTGTCCAACTGAGCTGGGGTTCCATGACTTTGGCCTTCTCAAGCCATCTCCCAAAACCCATCAGCTCATGGGCAGTTGTGTTAAGTTTGTGCAGGGGCTGTTGCTTCTGTTTTTTGGGGGTATTTCCAGCCAGAAATAAGCATGTAACTCACGAGACATCAATTAAACATAATGTGGGTGGTGGCAACTGTAGAACTGACAGAGAGATCAGCAGGATATTGAAGGTTTTTTAAAAAAAACTTCAAAGAAGCTTTCTCCTCCTGTTGGTCACTCAATCACGTGACATTGAATTATTCATGTGACTACTATTGACTGAGCTGGTTCAGTCTATTCTACCAGTTAGTATTGATACTTAAAAGTTAATTAAATTATTGATTTTGGGTGGGCGTGTACCAGCCAGTTTTTTCATGGAGTAGTCTGTGGGCTTGTACTCGTGATTTGTTTTCTTGATCCTTCCCCCTTCTTCCCGTCCCTATACAATGGTTACTGCTCTGTCGGAGGTGCCACACTTCGGATGAGACGTTAAACCGAGGCCCCGTCTGCCCTCTCAGATGGATGTGAAAGATCCCGTGGCACTATTTCGAAGAAGAGCAGGGGAGTTCTCCCCGGTGTCCTGGCCAATATTTATCCCTCAACCAACATCACTCAAACGGATTATCTGGTCAATAGCAAAATACTGCGGATGCTGGAAATCCGAAATAACAACAGAAAACGCTGGAAAAACTCAGCAGGCCAGGCAACATCCATGGAGAGAGAAACAGAGTTAACGTTTCAGGTCGATGACCCTTCGTCAGTGGGAGCTTGCTGTGCGCAACTTGGCTGCCACTTTTCCCACATTACAACAGTGACTTAATTGGCTGTAAAGCGCTTTGGGACGTCCTGAGGTCGTGAAAGGCGCTGTAGAAATGCAAGTCCTTTTTTGGACTGGCTTCCCTATGAGGGATTTGACTAGAGAGCAGGTTGCTCCTCAATAAGGTCTACACAGCTGCTCTGGTCAGAGTAAACCTGGAGACGAGCTTTTATTCCGTGCGATCTTGATCAGGTGATTCACCAACTAAGTCTTCTCTGTGTACAAAAAGAAAATACTGCAGATGCTGGAAATCTGAAATAAAAACAGTGACATGAATCTTGTCATTCATGTGGTAATGACTTATGTAATAATACTGGGCGGCCTGCGGGCGGCGCTGTCCAGGGAGAGTATAAATACTCGGGCACGGGCCCAGCTTGTGCAGGACATTCTTTAACAGGAACTAGTGAAGGACACAACTAGACCTCCATGTTGAAAAACAGTTGATTAAAGCCTTGTTTAATATTCAGACCAAGTGCCTAGTAGTTTTCTTGCGTCAAACAGAAAATGCTGGCGATACTCAGCAGGTCAGGCGGCGCCTGTGAAGAGAGAAACAGAGTTAACGTTTCCCTGCGTTACAACACAAAAGTCTTTCACTGGCTCTAAAGCGCTTTGAGATCTCCTCTTCTCTGTGTACCTGGCGATCTCGTGCTGTTCAGCAGCCCGGTGAGTGGTCACCCTAGAAGTCACTCCATCCGGGCAGTCATGAGCTGGCAAATAAAAGGATTAGCTTAACCAATGTCTTTGGAGGCTGTTGAGTGAGGTAGCTAAATTAGCATAAAGTTCAATTGACCAGCATCGCTGATGGGTCAGAGTTCGTCCATTGACGCCTGTTGACATTTGTGATGTGCTCTCTTGCCACTTTGATGTGGAGTAGGCACATTGTTATTGCATGGCAAGAGCTCGTAGCTTCCCTGACGGAGGTCCATGTTTCAGTGGAACGCAGCTGAGTCGGTAATATAACAGCAAAACAAATTCAAACATTTGTCTGCAGTCAGCAGGAATGAAAGGAAAGTTAAATCAACAGTTAAGTTGAGTTGCTTGCTTTAGGGGTTTAAAGCCATGAGGAATAGCTTCACTTTTGCTATACCTTCCTCTCCTCCGTGCTACGCTGCCAGCCCTATAAACCTCCAAGATTTCTGCATTCTTCCAGTTCTGGACCCTTGAGCATCTCCGATTTTCAACGCTCCACCATTGGCGGCCGTGCCTTCAGCTGCCTGGGCCCTAAGCTCTGGAATTCCCTCCCTAATCCTCTCCGCCTCTCTCTCTTTTAAGACATTCCTTAAAACCTGCCTCTTTGACCAAGCTTTTGGTCACCTGCCCTAATAAGAACAGAAGAAATAGGAGCAGGAGTAGGACATTCGGCCCTTCGAGCCTGCTCCGCCATTCAATGAGATCATGGCTGATCTTCTGCCTCAACTCCATTCACCGGCCTTATCGCCATATCCCTTGATGCCCTTACTAGTCAGAAATCTATCGACTTCTGTTTTGAATATACCCAATGACTGAGCCTCCACAGCCCTCTGGGGTAGAGAATTCCAAAGATTCACCACCCTCTGTGTGAAGAAATTTCTTCTCATCTCAGTCCTGAATAGCCGACCCTTTATCCTGAGGCTGTGGCCCTTGGTTCTAGACTCCCCAGCCAAGGGAAACATTCTCCCAGCATCCACCCTATCAAGCCCTGTAATAATTTTGTATGCTTCAATGAGATCCCCTCTCATTCTTCTGAATTCAAGAGAATACAGGCCTAGTTTACTCAATCTCTTCTCATACGACAGTCCTGCCACCCCAGGAATCAATCTCATGAACCTTCATTGCGCTCCCTCTATGGCAAGTATATCCTTCCTTAGGTAAGGAGACCAAAATTATACACAGTACTCCAGGTGTGGTCTCACCAAGGCCCTATATAATTGGACAAATGTAAGAAATCACACAACACCAGGTTATAGTCCAACAGTTTTATTTGAAATCACAAGCTTTCGGAGCGCTGCTCCTTCGTCAGGTGAAGTGGAGAGATGCATAAAGACACAGCTTATATAGTCAGAGAATAATGCCAGATGATTACAGGTAATCTTTCTAACTGCCATTTATCACCTGACGAAGGAGCAGCGCTCCAAAAGCTTGTGATTTCAAATAAAACTGTTGGACTATAACCTGGTGTTGTGTGACTTCTTACATTTGTCCACCCCAGTCCACACCATGGCTATATAATTGGAGTAAGACTTCTTTACTTCTGTACTCAAATCCTCTTGTAATGAAGGCCAGCATACCATTTGCCTTCCTAATGGCTTGCTGCACCTGCACATTCACTTTCAGTGACTCATGTACAAGGACACCCAGGTCCCTTTGAGCATCTGCATTCCCCAATCTTTCACCATTTAGGAAATACTCTGCCTTTCTGTTTTTTCTACCAAAGTGGATAACTTCACATTTATCCACATTATATTCCATCTGCCAGGTTCTCGCCCACTCACTGAGCCTGTCGAGATTCCCTTGAAGCCTCTTCACATCCTCTTCACAACTGACACTGCCACCTAGCTTTGTATCATCAGCAAATTTGGAAATGTTACATTTAGTCCCCTCATCCAAATCATTGATATAGATTGTGAACAGCTGGGGCCCAAGCACTGATCCTTGCGGTACCCCACTAGTCACAGCCTGCCATCCTGAAAAAGACCCGTTTATCCCTACTCTTTGTTTTCTGTCTGTTAACCAATTCTCAAACCATGCTAGTATATTACCCCAAATTCCATGAGCCCTAATTTTGTTCACCAGCCTCTTGTGTGGGACCTTATCGAAGGCCTTCTGAAAATCCAAATACACCACATCTACCGGTTCCCCTTTGTCTACTCCACTAGTTACATCCTCAAAGAACTCCAATAGGTTTGATAAACAGGATTTCCCTTTCATAAATCCATGTTGACTCTGCTCAATCTTGCAGTTTCTAAGTGCCCAGTTATTGCATCCTTTATAATAGATTCCAGCATTTTCCCAACTACTGATGTGAGGCTAACAGGTCTGTAGTACCCCGTTTTCTCTCTCCCTCCTTTCTTAAATAGCGGGGTTACATTTGCTATCCTCCAATCTACAGGAACTGTTCCAGAATCTCTAGAATTTTGGAAGATGACAACCAATGCGTCCACTATCCCAATGGCCACTGATGTAAAAAGGAGTCTCACACATCAAGGAACTTTAAAGTAAGCTTTAAGCAACTTATAATTATACTATATACAAGAGCGGTCTTCACCATGCCTCTAGGAGAAGCCCTTTTACCATACTGAGCAGTTCAGTATTTATACTAGTCCAAACACAGGAAGTGACGTATGCACAGAGTTCACAGTTCACAGGAAGTGATGTGCACATAACTTCATCCGGAAGTTATTTATTATTATTACATTCTTCCCTCCTGCGAGATTAGAAGGCTGTGGTCTTCCTTTTATTCCGCAGCTGCCGAACGAGGAAGAGTCGCACCCGTTTGGGTTCCCGTCGTAGAGGGTCTCTGGTCCGCTTACATGCTGTTGGCCATTGGTCAGAGTCTGTGTGGCCTGGATTACCCTGCGAAGGGTCGGGGAGATCATGGCTTCGTGTATGAGCCCCAATAGGTGCAGAGTTGGTCTGTCTCTGTTCAGAGGGAGGTGCAGAGCTGGTCTGTGGCGGATCAGTACTTTGGTGCGCGGTACTGGGAGGGTCGCAACTTTGAGTACGGGGTTCTACCGGCACCAAGCTAGTTGGTGTCAGATCAGGATCCTGGAGAGGGGTACCCGGTAGGTTCCAAGAGGCTCCTGGTAAAATACCATCACTCGATGTCCCACTAGGTCCTGGTGGGCAGGGAGCCAGATCCCGTAATGATACGGTAGATTCTCGGCCGTCGGGATAGCGTATGTATGCATAGGTGGGGTTGGCATCGGTTAGTTCGACCTCGTCTACGAGAGGGTCATTTTTAGACATCCGAACGTATCTTCGGAGTAGTACAGGTCCAGGAGTAGTTAGCCATGACGGGAGGGATGTCCCATAAGATGAGTGACGCTGGAATCCAAAGAACCGCTCATGAGGTGTAGTATTTGTGGCTGTATAAAGAAGGGACCGTATAGAGTGCAATGCATCCAGAAGCACTGCTTCCCATTGCTGGTTTGGTAGGCCCCGAGATCTTAAAGCAAGATGTACGGAATTCCAGATGATACCGTTATACCTCTCTACCTGCCCATTTCCGATGGGATGATATGGTGTCGTTTTGCTTGTAGCAATTCCCCGTTCTGAGAGGTAGTCCTTGAGTTCCCTTGACATAAAGGATGGACCCCGATCCGAGTGAATGTAAGCCGCCATGCCACAGAGAGAAAATACCTGCTCAAGGCAGCAGATTACTGTGGACGCCAGCATATTGGAGCAGGGGAAAGCAAACGGAAAACGTGAATATTCATCAATCATGGTGAGCAAATATGTGTTCCGAGTTGAAGAGGGCACTGGGCCCTTAAAATCGATGCTAAGTCGTTGCATCGGTTGGGTTGCGTGTATGAGCATACCATCTGAGGGGCGGAAGAACTGAGGTTTTAATTCTGCACAAAGCCGGCATTCTGAGCACATTTTCTTTACATCTCCAGTAGAAAAAGGGAGATTCCGTGATCGTACGAAATGTAGCATGCGCGTAACGCCAGGATGACACAATCCATTATGGACGTCTATGAGAGTAGAGGACGACATAGTGGAGCAGAATGCTCGTGTGAGGGTATCCGGGGCCACATTCTCCTTGCCAGGTCGATAGTGAATGGTGTAACGAAAAGAGGCCAGTTCCATCCTCCAAAGCTGTATTTTATTATTCTTAATTTTGGTTCGTTTTCAATTATTGAGCATGAAGGCAACTGATCGCTGGTCCGTGATTAATGTAAAGTGCTGGCGAGCTAGGAAATGGTTCCACTTCCGTATCGCCTCTATGATGGCTGTGGCTTCCTTCTCAATCGGAGGATAATGTAGCTCGGCACCTTGTAAGGTCCTGGACATAAATGCTACTGGACGACCTTCCTGATTTAGAGTAGCCGAGATCGCCACCTCCGAGGCATCACATTCGACTATGAAAGGGAGATTCTCATCGATGGAGTGAAGAGCCGCTTTCTCCAACTGTTTTTTGAGAAGGTTAAAGGCTGCAACAGCCGCTGTTTCCAATGGAAATGATCTAGCATGCAGCAAGGGTTGGATTTTGTCTGAAAAATGAGGAATCCATTTAGCGTAGTATGCAAACAGACCGAGAGCCCGACGTAAAGAAGCCGGATTCTTAGGTGACGGGAGCTCTTGGAGCGGGCGAAGTCTTTCTGGGTCTGGCTTAATGATACCATTGCCTACGCAGTAGCCGAGGATGTTGATGGTCGGTTGCGACTCAACAGATTTAGATTCATTCAAAGTTAAGTTACGGTGATGGAGGGCATCCCGAAATTTTTGGAGGTTGGTGTCGTGTTCCTGTTGATCGTGACCTGCAATAGTAATGTTTATCAAGATAGGGAAAAGTGTCCCTTAAGTTTTCCTGCTTAACCAGGCCATCCATTGTCCGTTGGAAGACAGCCACTCCATTAGTAACCTCGAATGGGAGGCGACGAAATTGGTACAGCCGTCCATTAGCCTCAAAGGCCGTGTACTGCTTATCTGAGACCTTCAAGGGTACCTGATGATAGGCACTTTTTAAATCGTAAGTTGAGAACACTTTGTATTCGGCCAGTTTATTAACCATATCATCAATGCGTGGCAATGGGTAGGCGTCCAAGTCAGTATATTGATTGATGGTTTGCGAATAATCAATGCATAGTCATTGTTTGTGGGGTTTTAGAGGGTTCTTGACGATGACGACTTGAGCCCGCCAGGGCGACAAACATGACTCGATGATATCCTCTGCTAAAAGTCGAGAGATTTCAGCCTCAATAAAAGATTGGTCTTCCTGACTAAAGCGCCGCGATTTTGTTATTATTGGTTTGCATCGAGGAGGAATACTGGCAAATAATGAGGGTTCATCAAGTGAAGCTGCTGATAATGCACAAAACGGTAATTTAGACAGTATATTAGAAATAGTAAGTCCAGGTTTGGATCCGCTGAACTCAATGGTGAGTTTCTTATGCTGTTTTTGAAAATCCAGCCCTAAGATGAGATCACTACATAAGTCCTTGAGCACCGAAAGTCAGGTGGAGGGATACATGCGACCATTAAGTGTCATATCAATAATACAAAAGCCGGAGATTCTGGTATTAAGTGATGACTGAGCCATCGCAATTGCCTGGTCTGATGGGAAGATATGTAGTTTCAATTTCGCAACAATCTGTTCTCTAATGAAACTATCAGTACTTCCTGAGTCAATTAAGGCATCTAAGGTATGCCCATTAATTGAAACTTTTGTAGCTGCATGAAACAGGTTCTGTGGGCAAGCAGCTGTAATTGGTGTGGTTGCACAGAGAGTGGCTGAAACTCTAGGTGTGCTTCTTCGGGAGAGAGCTCGAGAGGAAGCTTGATAGGTCCTAGCCGGAGCATCTTGATAGGCCCTAATTGGGGCTGTTCGGTAGGCCTTAGCTGGATAGGCCCTCGTAGAGGCTCTTGATTGGCAAACTTTTGCAAAGTGTCCCTTTTTATCGCAATGACTGCAGATCGCATTGCGAGCAGGGCAGAATTTCCTAGGGTGAAAAGAATCTCCACAAAAGAAGCATTCCTTCCTAGATTGCCAAGAGGCTGCTAAAGTGGGGTCATCCTCCTCTTCTTCATCAGAATTATCATCAGAATTAGATTCCTCCATGATAGGGTTCATCTGAGGCCACCTGAATCGTCTGGTTGCAGTTACAGCAGCAGATCGAGATCTGGGCAGCTGATAGAGGTCTGCATTTCTCTTTGCCAAATCCAGAGAACAAGCCAGGTCAAAAGCCTTTTGTAGCTCGTGTTTTACTTTCTAGTAGACGCTGGCGTATAAATGGAGAGGCAATCCCGCAGATGAAAGCATCACAAATCATTTCTTCGCGGTACAGCTCAGCCGAGGCTGCCTGAAAGTTACAATCTATGCTGAGCCTGCGAAGTTCTTGAAGGAATTCGTTAATCGATTCCCCTGGCCCTTGTCGGGCTGTGGCCAGTAGATGTCTAGCATAGACCTCATTTGCGGTCTTGGCATATAGTTTTTTAAGTGCCCGGATCACCTCATCGTAATTATCCCATTCATCAACATATTCAAACACTGTTGGGGTCACATAATTGATAAGTATCCTCAGTTTAGTAGAAGCATTCGCTTTACATTCATCAAGAAAATTCTCAAAAGTATGGTACCAATGCTTCCATACCCTGCCAGCTGCTGGTGCGTTTGGGTCCAAGTCCAGACGAGTAGGTTTAAGGATGTTTTCCATGATGGGTGGTTCCCTGGATCCTTAACTCCGAGTTTGTCCGAAGGTCTAGTATTTGTGAGTGTAAATACTAAGTTGCTTAAATTGATGTAAAAAGGAGTCTCACACATCAAGGAACTTTAAAGTAAGCTTTAATCAACTTATAATTATACTATATACAAGAGCGGTCTTCACCATGCCTCTAGGAGAAGCCCTTTTACCATACTGAGCAGTTCAGTATTTATACTAGTCCAAACACAGGAAGTGACGTATGCACAGGAAGTGATGTATGCACAGAGTTCACAGTTCACAGTTCACAGGAAGTGATGTGCACATAACTTCATCCGGAAGTTATTTATTATTATTACAGCCACCTCTTTCAAAACCCTAGGATGTAGGTCATCCGGTCATTGGGATTTATCGACTTTTAGTCCCATTAATTTTGCTGGTACAGTTTTTTTTACTAATAATAATTTCTTTAAGTTCCTCATTCTCGCCACACCCTTGGTTTTCTCGTATTTCTGGGAGGTTTTTTGTGTCTTCCTCCGTGAAGACAGAAACAAAGTATTTATTTAATTTCTCTGCCATTTCCTCATTCCCCATTATAAATTCTCCCGTCTCTGACTGTAAAGGACCTACATTTACCTTCGACAGTCTTTTCCTTTTCACATACCTATAGAAGCTTTTACAATCTGTTTTTATATTTTTCGCTAGTTTGTGCTCATATTCCATTTTCCCTTTCTTTATCAATTTCTTGGTCCCCCTTTGCTGATTTCTAAAAAGATCCCAATCCTCAGGCTGACCGCTTTTTCTGGCAACTTTATAAGCTTCCTCCTTTGACTTAATACTAGCTTTAATTTCTCCTTATGTGTATGGCTCGGTGCCGAACTCTGTTTGATAATTGCTCCTGTGAAGGGGCTGGGGCCGTTTTACAATGTGTGAGCTATGGGGGTGGCTTACTGGTGGATGGATGGTATGTGGCCACCAGATGGAGACAAAGTCCCCCTCTCACTCCAATTCAGGAAGGCCACACCTCCAACACACCTGAGGCAAATCTGCCCATTAACTCACTAGTTTAAAAGGCCAACTAGTGCATCCCTTCAGGACCAGAGAAAGGGGTCCTGAGAGAGGACCAGCCCAGTCCAGTCCAGTCCAGTCCAGTCCCGTCCCGTCCCGTCCCGTCCCGTCCCGTCCCGTAGGGGACCAAAGCAGGGCCAGTCCCTGCGGGGACCGAAGCAGCGCCAGAACTCCTTGAAGCCAGTGCCTGAGAAGGCCAGTGCCTGAGGAGGAGGCCAGTGCCTGAGGAGGAGGCCAGTGCCTGAGTAGATTGCTGTTGTGTTGTTATAGGCCGGTACCTGAGGGTAAAGCCAAGACAAGGCCGGTACCTGAGGGTAAAGCCAAGATTAGGCCGGTACCTGAGGGTAAAGCCAAGACCAGGCCGGTACCTGAGGGTAAAGCCAAGGCAAGAAAATGGATTTATTCTATGTGAACGTCTTATGATTTTGGATTGTGCCAGATGTGAACCTTTTTCCCCATTTGCTAAAATAAAACACAGCTAATTGCTGGTTTTCATAGACCAATCTTATGACTGTGCTTGTGTTCTCCTGTTCCTGCATCAACACACCCTTCGATCTAGGGGGTGGTTGATCACAAATGTTAAAGGCACTATACAAATGCAAACTGTTGTTGCTAAGTCTGATGTGTGCTCCACCTGCTCTATTTGTGCACTGACCACAAGGGGGAGCATGGCAGCAACATGGCAGGTTCCGCCCCTCCTAATGTGGGACCCACCACCGGTTTGAGTACCGCACAAGGGGATCTCCATACTGTCAGCTCCGCATGGAACCTTTGCCCTTTGCCAGAAGGAGAAAGGAGGAGGAGAGCGAAGAAGAACTGGAGCTGAGCTTGTGGGTTCGGAGCCCACTCGAGCACATAATCTAGGCTGATGCTTCAGTGCAGTACTGAGGGAGTGCTACACTGCAGTCGGAGGTCATATTTCGGATGGGATGTTAAATTAAGGTCCGTTCTGGCTCCTCAGCTGGATGTAGAAAATCCCATGGCCCTATTCAAAGAAGAAATTCTCTCCCTCAAAAGGCTGTGGATGCTTGGGCAAATGGAAATTGATGTCCTGGGGGCTCGGAGTGCTTTAGAGGCAGTCTTGGGTCTGGTAGTTCCACAGGACTGAGATCTGGGAGCATTGGGGAGGGGTGGCGCCTGGGGTATAGGAATGCTGGGAAAGGGGGCAGATTGAATCTGGGTGCGTTGGGGATCTTGAGATTTGGGAGTTGGAAAGAGGCCTAGAAGGTGGGAGTTGGTGCTCAGGGAAAGGGCGCAGTAGAAATTAACTTTAAGATTGTACAGGGCCTTGGTGAGACCACACCTGGAGTACTGTGTGCAGTTTTGGTCTCCTTACCTAAGAAAGGATACACTTGCCATAGAGGGAGTGCAGCGAAGGTTCACCAGACTGATTCCTGGGATGGCAGGACTGTCGTATGAGGAGAGATTGGGTCGACTAGGCCTGTATTCACTAGAGTTTAGAAGAATGAGAGGGGACCTCATTGAAACGTATAAAATTCTGACAGGGCTAGACAGACTGGATGCAGGGAGGATGTTTCCCCTGGCTGGGGGATCTAGAACGAGGGGTCACAGTCTCAGGATACGGGGTAGGACATTTAGGACTGAGATGAGGAGAAATTTCTTCACTCAGGGTGGTGAACCTGTGGAATTCTCTACCACAGAAGGCTGTGGAGGCCAAGTCACTGAATATATTTAAGAAGGAGATTGATAGATTTCTAGACACAAAATTCATCAAGGGGTATGGGGAGAGAGCGGGAATATGGTATTGAGATAGAGGATCAGCCATGATCATATTGAATGGTGGAGCAGGCTCGAAGGGCCAAATGGCCTACTCCTGCTCCTAATTTTCTATGTTTCTATGCTTCTTACCCGGTCTGGCCTATAAGTGACTCCAGACGCATAGCAATGTGGTTGACTCTTAACTGCCCCCTGAAATGGCGGCTCACCACCACCTTCTCGAGGGCAATTAGGGATGGACAATAAATACTGGCCTTGCCAGCGATGCGCACACCCTGTGAATGAATTAAAAAAAAAGAAATCAGAGGCAAATATAAGAAATGGGGTTAAAAATAACAAGTCGAAGCAGGAAAGGCAGCTGTGATGGAGACCGTGTGCGAGGAAAGTGTCACAGAAAGTGAGCATTACACTTACAGGAGTCGTGTACTGTGTGTATAGATAGATAATTAATTCTAGTTAAATTGTACACAAGGTACGTTCACAGGATTACACAGGATATACGGCACAGAAACAGGCCATTCGGCCCAACCAGTCCATGCCGGCGTTTATGCTCCACTCGACCCTCCTCCCGTCTTTCCTCATCTAAATCTATCAGAGTAACCCTCTATTCCCTTCTCCCTCATATGCTTGTCCAGCCTCCCCTTAAATGCATCGATACTATTCGCCTCAACCACTCCCTGTGGTAGCGAGTGCCACATTCTCACCACTCTCTGGGTAAAGATGTTTCTTCTGAATTCCCTATTGGATTTCTTGCTGACTATCTTATATTGATGGTCGCTAGTTATGCTCTTCCCCACAAGTGGAAACTTTCTCTCCGTATCCACTCGATCAAAATTTTTCATCACATACCCAAGGATAAGATCACTGTAAGGGGAAGGAAACCTGCCGTCTGTCATGAATCTTATCATGACTCATGAAGGAACACTGGGCGGCCAGCTGGTGGCGCCGTCCAAGGAGTATAAATACTCAGGCGTGGGCCCAGCTTGCTCAGGATGTTTCTGTAACCAGGAACTAGTGATGTACAGGAAACTCTTTATTATCCGGCACCAACGGGACCGGCGTGGTGCCGGTTTATCAAAAAGTCCGGATTAGAGAGAGGTATAGTTAAAAGGTACGAGAGCTCCGTACACAGCAACAAATCCAGGCTTCCCTGTTGCTTAGCAACATGTGCAGGAACTCCGGCCACAGACCAAGCGTCCCCGTTGCTTAGCATCAAGTGCAGGAACCCCAGTTACACGGCCACAGATCCAGGAACTGCCACTAATATGAAGTAAAACTTACCTGAACCTACTCCTGAATTTTGCCGGTTAACAGAGATTTCTGGTTATTTAGGTGCCGGTAAATCGAGAGTTTCCTGTAACTAGAAATCTCATGGTTGTGAAACAGTTGATTTAAAGTCTTGTTTTATACTCAAACTAAGTGCTCAGTAGTCTTTTTACATCAACGTCCTTACCTGGTCTGGGCCTGTTTGTGACTCCAGCCCCACACCAAGGTGGTTGACTTTTAACTGCCCTGTGACTAGGCCAGGCAAGCCACTCCGTTTTCTCAAAACCAATCCACCACCGTTTTCACCGGGCAGCTAGGGATGGGCAATAAATGCCGGCCTTGCCAGCGACGCCCACATTCCCACGATGATTTTATTTTAGAAAGGTCACACCTGACCTATTCCTTCAGTAACATTACTGGTTTGTCTCTTAGAACTGATGTTACCGAGTTGCTCACTGCATCCAAGTTGAGAGTCAATTAAGAGGAAGTGAGGAGACGAATTTGGAGACCTCTTTAACGCAGTCGATCTTCCCTGTCTCTTCTTAGGCAGTCCCTGGGAACCGAGGATGACTTGCTTCCACATTAAAAATGAGTTCGCAGGTGACTGATGAGTCCGATGCGGGACCTACAGTCTCTGTCACAGGTGGGGCAGACGGTGGTTGAAGGGGGCCGGTGGGTGGGGTGCTTGGGTTGACATGTGCTGCCTGCGCTTGGCTTCTGCTTGTTCCCGGCGAAGAGACTTGAGGGGCTGGATTTTCATTGAGAAGTCGGGTAGTAGGCGGGACTACAACTTTCGGGGTTGTAGTCCCGCCTCCATCGAGTTCTAGCCAACCCACGTAATTTTGACCTGATTGACCTTGTTGAGCCCGCCCAGCGGGTTCAGCAGGCCAATTAAGGGCCACCCGGCAACAGGTGATGTCACAGATTGATAATTTCATCTGTCAAGAGCTTTTGACAGATGAAGTATCAGCGTTCGACACACTGACAATCTGTACTCTAAGTTAATTCCTTCCTGTCAGGATGATTTAGAGATCTCCCCGGAACAGAAAGCTGAATGCTGGATCTTTTGACAGCTCGCAGCCATTCTGCTCTGTGCCGGTGAGATGAGGGACTCCCGAGACCTGAAGGAAGGAAGGCTGTAAAAGTAAAGGTAATTAAACTTCTTTAAACACTTTACACACACCAAACACACTTACCTCTGCACTCATGCACCCATCACTCACCTGAACACCAGACATCTCGACTCCTCCAAGCCCTTCATCCTGACGGTCCGCCTCGCTAACTTGGCGTGGTTTGGAGCCGTCGGGAATCCCTCATTTCAACAATGAAAATCGGGATTAGGCTAAAAACTGCCTGTTAACTACCTGTTAACAGGCAGTTCATTAGCACTAATCCCCTTCCCGCCTCGGGGAGGCGGGTCCCAGTGCGGGGCGGGTATCCGCCTCCTGGGAAACGAGCATGGAGGCGGGTTGGGGGCGGGATGGGGTCGGGACCCCCCCGATCTTGGGATTTTAACCCCCCATATGCCTCCAATCCCGCCTCCATGGCCCAATGAAATTCCTGCCCAAGGTGTTCGGCGCCTTCCCGGATGCTTCTCCTCCACTTTGTGCGGTCTTGGGCCAGGGATTCCCAGGTGTCGGTGGGGATGTTACACTTTTTCAAGGAGGCTTTGAGGGTGTCCTTGAAGCGTTTCCTCTGCCCACCTGGGGCTCTCTTGCCGTGCCGGAGCTCCGAGTAGAGCGCTTTTTTTGCAAGTCTCATATCGGGCATGCGGACAATGTGACCCATCCATCGGAGCTGATCGAGCGTGGTCAAAACTTCGATGCTGGGGATGTTGGCCTGAGCGAGAACACTGACGTTGGTGCGCCTATCCTGCCGATGGATTTGCAGGATCTTGCGGAGGCAGCGTTGGTGGTACCTCTCCAGTGCTTTGAGGTGCCTGCTGTACATGGTCCATGTCTCTGAGGCATACAGCAGAGCGGGTATCACTGCTGCTCTGTAGACCATGAGCTTAGTGCTGGGTTTGAGGTCCTGGTCTTCAAACACTCTCTTCCTCAGGCGACCGAAGGCTGCACTGGCACACTGAAGGCAGTGTTGGACTTCGTCGTCGACACCTGCCCTTGTTGACGGTAGGCTCCCGAGGTATGGAAAGTGGTCCACGTTGTCCAAGACCTTGTCGTGGATTTTGATAATCGGGGGACAGTACTATGTGGCGGGGGCAGGTTGGTAGAGGACCTTTGTCTTACGGATGTTTAGTGTAAGGCCCATACTCTTGTACGCTTCGGTGAAGTCAGTCTTCCCTGTAGTCCACTTGAATTAATTGAAGAAAGAGAATTAACCTTCTCGCCCATAAACTCGTGTGTAGGTAGACGTTAATGCATTCAAACATTGGCCTGAAGTTTAATTACTCTCAGTGAGTGTCTTCATGTAGTTTCACGACTGTAAGTGGGACCTATGTAACAGGGAACTGCCAGGAGGGAACAAAGCATTTCCAGCATGCTAAGCCTTAAAGTGCTGGTTAAATCTATCTTTTCATTTGAATAATTTTGTTATAACTCTTCACTCTTGTGTTTTAAGACACCTGGTCGCTCCATTGTGTTTATATTGCGCTTCCAGTGCTTTGGTTTCAATCGATTGTAGTTGTTTTCCATGAATTACTGATTAGGTGATGCTGATTAGCACAGGAGTCCTTATGGGAATTTATCAGCCTGCTGTGCTATAATAGTGACTGACAGTTTGTATTATGTTGGCCATCGCTTGTTAGACTCGAAGGCACTGAAATCCAATTACATGTTTATGCTTGAAACTTCAAAAGAGAAAAATTTTCAAGTGTGGATCTGAATACGAGAGTCAATTCTCGCTCTTTACTTTCCCAGGTTAAAACTTTTCCCAATTCCTCCACCTTCACACACCACTCTCTGACACACACCACTCTGACACACACCACTCTCTCACACACCACTCTGACACACACCACTCTCACACACACACCACTCTCTCACACACCACTCTGACACACACCACTCTCTCACACACCACTCTGACACACACCACTCTCACACACACACCACTCTCACACACACCACTCTCACACACACACCACTCTCACACACACCACTCTCTGACACACACCACTCTGACACACACCACTCTCTCACACACCACTCTGACACACACCACTCTCACACACACACCACTCTCACACACACCACTCTCACACACACACCACTCTCACACACACCACTCTCACACACACACCACTCTCTCACACACCACTCTCACATACACACCACTCTCTCTTACACACCACTCCCTGACACACACCACTCTGACACACACCACTCTCTCACACACCACTCTCACACACACCACTCTCACACACACCACTCTCTCACACACACCACTCTCTCACACACCACTCTCTCACACACACCACTCTCTCTCACACACCACTCTCTCACACACACCACTCTCTCACACACCACTCTCTCACACACACCACTCTCTCACACACACCACTCTCACACACACCACTCTCTGACACACACCACTCTGACACACACCACTCTCTCACACACCACTCTGACACACACCACTCTCACACACACCACTCTCTCACACACACCACTCTCTCACACACCACTCTCTCACACACACCACTCTCTCTCACACACCACTCTCTCACACACACCACTCTCTCACACACCACTCTCTCACACACACCACTCTCTCACACACACCACTCTCACACACACCACTCTCTCACACACACCACTCTCTCACACACACCACTCTCTCACACACCACTCTCTCACACACACCACTCTCTCTCACACACCACTCTCTCACACACACCACTCTCTCACACACCACTCTCACACACACCACTCTGACACACACCACTCTCACACACACACCACTCTCTCACACACCACTCTCACACACACCACTCTCTCACACACACCACTCTCACACACACCACTCTCACACACACACCACTCTCTCACACACCACTCTCACATACACACCACTCTCTCACACACACCACTCTCTCACACACACCATTCTCACACACACCACTCTCTTACACACACCACTCTCTCACACACACCACTCTCTCTCACACACCACTCTCACACACACATCACTCTCTCACACACACCACTCTCTCACACACACCACTCTCTCACACACACCACTCTCACACACACCACTCTCACACACACATCACTCTCTCACACACACCACTCTCACACACACCACTCTCTCACACACCACTCTCTCACACACCACTCTCTCACACACCACTCTCACACACACCACTCTCTCACACACACCACTCTCTCACACACACCACTCTCACACGCACCACTCTCTCACACACACCACTCTCTCACACACACCACTCTCTCACACACAGCACTCTCTCTCACACACCACTCTCTCACACACACCACTCTCTCACACACACCACTCTCTCACACACACCACTCACACACACCACTCTCACACACACACACCACTCTCTCACACACACCACTCTCTCTCACACAACACTCTCTCACACACCACTCTCGCACACACACCACTCTCTCACACACGCCACTCTCTCTCACACACCACTCTCTCACACACACCACTCTCTCACACACGCCACTCTCTCTCACACACACCACTCTCTCACACACACCACTCTCACACACACCACTCTCTTACACACACCACTCTCTCACACACACCACTCTCTCTCACACACCACTCTCACACACACATCACTCTCTCACACACACCACTCTCACACACACCACTCTCTCACACACCACTCTCTCACACACCACTCTCTCACACACCACTCTCACACACACCACTCTCTCACACACACCACTCTCACACACACACCACTCTCTCACACACACCACTCTCTCACACACACCCACTCTCTCACACACACCACTCTCTCACACACACCACTCTCTCTCACACACCACTCTCTCACACACCACTCTCACACACACTCTCACACACACCACTCTCACACACACACACCACTCTCTCACACACACCACTCTCTCTCACACACCACTCTCTCACACACCACTCTCTCACACACACCACTCTCTCACACACACCACTCTCTCACACACACCACTCTCTCACACACACCACTCTCTCACACACCACTCTCTCACACACCACTCCTCACACACACCACTCTCTCACACACACCACTCTCACACACACCACTCCTCTCACACACACCACTCTCTCACACACACCACTCTCTCACACACACCACTCTCTCACACACACTCCTCACACACCACTCTCTCACACACCACTCTCACACACACCACTCTCACACACACACCACTCTCTCACACACCACACCACTCTCTCACACACACCACTCTCTCACACACACCACTCTCTCACACCACTCACACACCACTCTCTCACACACACCACTCTCTCACACACCACTCTCACACACACCACTCTCTCACACACACCACTCTCTCACACACGCCACTCTCTCTCACACACACCACTCTCACACCACTCACACACCCACTCTCTCACACACACCACTCTCTCACTCACACACTCCACACACACCACTCTCTCACACACACCACTCTCTCACACACACCACTCTCTCACACACACCACTCTCTCACACACACCACTCTCTCACACACACCACTCTCTCACACACACCACTCTCACACACACCACTCTCTCACACACACCACTCTCTCACACACACACTCTCTCACACACACCACTCTCTCACACACCACTCTCTCACACACACCACTCTCTCTCACACACCACTCTCTCACACACACCACTCTCTCACACACACCACTCTCTCACACACACCACTCTCTCACACACAACCACTCTCACACACACCACTCTCACACACACACCACTCTCACACACACCACTCTCACACACACACCACTCTCACACACCACTCTCACACACACCACTCTCACACACACACCACTCTCACACACACCACTCTCTCACACACCACTCTCCACACACACACCACTCTCACACACACCACTCTCACACACACACCACTCTCACACACACCACTCTCCCACACACACCACTCTCTCACACACACACCACTCTCTCACACACACCACTCTCTCACACACACCACTCTCACACACACACCACTCTCTCACACACACCACTCTCTCACACACACCACTCTCTCACACACACCACTCTCTCACACACACCACTCTCACACACACACCACTCTCTCACACACACCACTCTCTCACACACACCACTCTCTCTCACACACCACTCTCTCACACACCACTCTCTCACACACACCACTCTCTCACACACCACTCTCACACACACCACTCTCTCACACACACCACTCTCTCACACACACCACTCTCTCACACACACCACTCTCTCACACACCACTCTCACACACACCACTCTCTACCACACACCACTCTCTCACACACACCACTCTCTCACACACACCACTCTCTCACACACACCATTCTCACACACACCACTCTCTTCACACACACCACTCTCTCACACACACACACCACTCTCTCACACACACCACTCTCACACAACACCACCTCTCTCTCACACACACCACTCTCTCACACACACCACTCTCACACACACCACCACTCTCACACACACACCACTCTCTCACACACACCACTCCTCACACACACCACTCTCTCACACACACCACTCTCTCACACACACCACTCTCACACACACCACTCTCTCACACACACCACTCTCTCACACACACCACTCTCTCACACACACCACTCTCTCACACACACCACTCTCTCACACACACCACTCTCTCACACACACCACTCTCTCACACACACCACTCTCTCACACACACCCACTCTCTCTCACACACCACTCTCTCACAAACACCACTCTCTCACACACTACTCTCACACACACCACTCTCTCAGACACACCACTCTCACACACACCACTCTCACACATACCACTCACACACACCACTCTCTCACATACACCACTCTCACACACACACCACTCTCACACACACCACTCTCTCACACACCACTCTCCCACACACACAACTCTCACACACACCACTCTCCCACACACACCACTCTCTCACACACACCACTCTCTCACACACACCCACTCTCACACACACCACTCTCACACACACACCACTCTCTCACACACACCACTCTCACACACACCACTCTCTCACACACACCACTCTCTCACACACACCACTCTCTCACACACACCACTCTCACACACACACCACTCTCTCA
Organism: Somniosus microcephalus; assembly: GCF_052327205.1. NCBI lineage: Eukaryota > Metazoa > Chordata > Chondrichthyes > Squaliformes > Somniosidae > Somniosus > Somniosus microcephalus. Next base: position 13,244,093 of record NC_140994.1, on the reverse strand, counting down.
CACACACCACCTCTCACTCACACCACTCTCACACACACCACTCTCTCACACACACCACTCTCTCTCACACACCCACTCTCACACACACCACTCTCACACACACTACTCTCACACACACACCACTCTCTCACACACACCACTCTCTCTCACACACCACTCTCTCACACACACCACTCTCTCTCACACACCACTCTCTCTCACACACCACTCTCACACACACCACTCTCACACACACTACTCTCACACACACACCACTCTCTCACACACACCACTCTCTCACACACACCACTCTCTCACACACACCACTCTCTCACACACGCCACTCCTCTCACACACGCCACTCACACACACCACTCTCACACACACCACTCTCTCACACACACCACTCTCTGACACACACCACCACTCTCACACACACCACTCTCTCACACACACCACTCTCCACACACACACCACTCTCTCACACACACCACTCTCTCACTCACACCACTCTCTCACACACGCCACTCTCTCTCACACACACCACTCTCTCACACACACCACTCTCACACACACCACTCTCTCAACACACCACTCTCTCACACACACCACTCTCTCTCACACACCACTCTCACACACACCACTCTCTCACACACACCACTCTCCACACACACCACTCTCTCACACACACCACTCTCTCACACACACCACTCTCTCACACACACCACTCTCTCACACACACCACTCTCTCTCACACACCACTCTCTCACACACACCACTCCTCTCACACACACCACTCACACACACACTCTCTCACACACACACCACTCTCTCACACACACCACTCTCTCTCACACACCACTCTCTCACACACACCACTCTCTCACACACACCACTCTCTCCACACACCACTCACACTCTCTCTCACACACCACTCTCACACACACCACTCTCTCACACACACCACTCTCTCACACACACCACTCTCTCTCACACACCACTCACACCCTCTCACACACACCACTCTCACACACACCACTCTCTCACACACACCACTCTCTCACACAACAACCACTCTCTCACACACACCACTCTCTCACACACACCACTCTCTCACACACACCACTCTCTCACACACACCACTCTCTCTCACACACACCACTCTCTCACACACACCACTCTCTCACAACACACCACTCTCACCACACCACTAACACACACCACTCTCTCACACACACCACTCTCTCACACACACCACTCTCTCACACACACCACTCTCTCACACACCACTCTCTCACACACACCACTCTCTCACACACACCACTCTCTCACACACACCACTCTCTCTCACACACCACTCTCTCACAAAACACCACTCTCTCACACACACTACTCTCACACACACCACTCTCTCAGACACACCACTCCCACACACACCACTCTCACACACACACCACTCACACACACCACTCTCTCACAACACCACTCTCACACACACACCACTCTCACACACACCACTCTCTCACACACCACTCTCACACACACACCACTCTCACACACACCACTCTCCCACACACACCACTCTCTCACACACACCACTCTCTCACACACACCACTCTCTCACACACACCACTCTCACACACACACCACTCTCTCACACACACCACTCTCTCACACACACCACTCTCACACACAACCACTCTCTCTCACACACCACTCTCTCACACACACCACTCTCTCTCACACACCACTCTCTCACACACCACTCTCACACACACTACTCTCACACACACACCACTCTCTCACACACACCACTCTCTCACACACCCCACTCTCTCACACACACCACTCTCTCTCACACACGCCACTCACACACACCACTCTCACACACACCACTCTCTCACACACACCACTCTCACACACACCACTCTCACACACACCACTCTCTCACACACACCACTCCTCACACACACACCACTCTCTCACACACACACCACTCTCTCACTCACACCACTCTCACACACACACCACCACTCTCTCACACACCACTCTCTCACACACACACCACTCTCTCACACACACCACTCTCTCTCACACACACCACTCTCTCTCACACACCACTCTCTCACACACACCACTCTCTCACACACACCACTCTCTCACACACACCACTCTCTCACACACACCACTCTCTCACACACACCACTCTCTCACACACACCACTCTCTCACACACCACTCTCTCACACACACCACTCTCTCACACACCACTCTCTCACACACACCACTCTCTCACACACACCACCCTCTCACACACACACACTCTCACACACACCACTCTCACACACACCACTCTCACACACACACTCTCACACACACCACTCTCTCACACACACCACTCTCACACACACCACCACTCTCACACACACCACTCTCTCACACACACCACTCTCTCACACACACCACTCTCTCACACACACCACTCTCTCACACACACCATTCTCTCACACACACCACTCTCACACACACCACTCTCCACACACCTCCTCTCTCACACACACCACTCTCTCACACACACCACTCTCTCACACACACCACTCTCTCACACACACCACTCTCTCACACACACCACTCTCACACACACACCACTCTCACACACACCACTCTCTCTCACACACCACTCTCACACAACACCACTCTCTCACACACACCACTCTCTCACACACACCACTCTCTCACACACACCACTCTCTCACACACACCACTCTCACACACACCACTCTCTCACACACCACTCTCTCACACACACCACTCTCTCACACACACCACTCTCACACACACACCACTCTCACACACACACACCACTCTCTCACACACACCACTCTCTCACACACAGCAACTCTCTCACACACACCACTCTCACACACACACCACTCTCACACACACACCACTCTCACACACACACCACTCTCACACACACACAACCACTCTCTCACACACACCACTCTCTCACACATCACTCTCACACACACACCACTCTCACACACACACACCACTCTCTCACACACACCACTCTCTCACACACACCACTCTCTCACACACACCTCCACTCTCTCTCACACACACCACTCTCACACACACCACTCTCTCACACACACCCACTCTCTCACACACACCCACTCTCACACACACACCACTCTCTCACACACACCACTCTCTCTCACACACACCACTCTCACACACACACCACTCTCTCACACACACCACTCTCACACACACCACTCTCTCTCACACACCACTCTCTCTCACACACCACTCTCTCACACACACCACTCACACACACCCACTCTCTCACACACACACCACTCTCTCACACACACCACTCTCACTCACACACCACTCTCTCACACACACCACTCTCTCACACACCACTCTCACACACACACACCTCACACACACACACCACTCTCTCACACACACCACTCTCTCACACACACCACTCTCTCACACACACCACTCTCTCACACACACCACTCTCTCACACACACCACTCTCACACACACACCACTCTCACACACACACCACTCTCACACACACACCACCTCTCTCACACACACCACTCTCTCACACATCACTCTCACACACGCACCACTCTCACACACACACACCACTCTCTCACACACACCACTCTCTCACACACACCACTCTCTCTCACACACACCACTCTCTCTCACACACACCACTCTCACACACACCACTCTCTCACACACACCACTCTCTCACACACACCACTCTCACACACACACCACTCTCTCACACACACCACCTCTCTCTCACACACACCACTCTCACACACACCACTCTCTCACACACACCACTCTCACACACACCACTCTCTCTCACACACCACTCTCTCTCACACACCACTCTCTCACACACACCACTCACACACACCACTCTCTCACACACACCACTCTCTCTCACACACCACTCTCTCACAAACACCACTCTCTCACACACTACTCTCACACACACCACTCTCTCAGACACACCACTCTCTCACACACACCACTCTCACACACACCACTCACACACACCACTCTCTCACATACACCACTCTCACACACACACCACTCTCACACACACCACTCTCTCACACACCACTCTCTGAGACACACCACTCTCACACACACCACTCTCACACACACACCACTCTCACACACACCACTCTCCCACACACACCACTCTCTCACACACACCACCCTCTCACACACACCACTCTCTCACACACACCACTCTCACACACACACCACTCTCTCACACACACCACTCTCTCACACACACCACTCCTCTCACACACACCACTCTCTCACACACACCACTCTCACACACATACCACTCTCTCTCACACACCACTCTCACACACACCACTCTCTCTCACACACCACTCTCTCACACACACCACTCTCTCTCACACACCACTCTCTCACACACACCACTCTCTCACACACACCACTCTCACACACACCACTCTCTCACACACAGCACTCTCTCACACACACCACTCTCTCTCACACACCACTCTCTCACACACACCACTCTCTCACACACACCACTCTCTCACACACCACTCTCTCACACACACCACTCTCACACACACACCAATCTCTCACACACTCCCACGCTCTCACACACCACTCTCACAAACACACCACTCACACACACACCCACTCTCTCTCACACACACCACTCTCTCACACACACCACTCTCACACACACCACTCTCACACACACCACTCTCTCACACACACCACTCTCACACACACCACTCTCTGACACACACCACTCTCTCACACACACCACTCTCTCTCACACACCACTCTCTCTCACACACCACTCTCACACACACCACTCTCTCACACACACCACTCTCTCACACATACCACTCTCTCACACACACCACTCTCTCACAACACCACCACTCTCACACACACCACTCTCTCTCACACACACCAGTCTCTCACACACTCCACTCTCACACACACACACCACTCTCTCACACACACACCACTCTCTCACACACACCACTCCTCTCACACACACCACACTCTCACA
>NC_140994.1:13192855-13238500 GCF_052327205.1 Somniosus microcephalus | reverse complement strand
GTGTCACGTTACCCGGGGCAACGGCGTCAGCCACGAGGGTCAGGGTGCGCGCGCCAGCAGACGCGGCGTCTCTCTCTGTTCCCCGCTCGGCTCGGGCGGGGGGGGCGGGCTCTCGGGAGTGCGGATCTCGGGCGGGGCTTGGAGAGCGGGAAGGGTTACCCCCGGCAACCGGGCCCGCCGGCCATCTCTCACAGCCGCAATTGGCGGTCTTGAAGCCAGCTCGGGAGGGCGGGGGCTCCGGGAGAGCGGGAGGGCGGGGGGCCGGTGCTCGGGAGATCGGGGCCTCCGGAGTTCGGTGCTTGGTTGGGGGGGGGCGAGGCCTCGGGAGATCGGGGGGGGGCGAGCCTCGGGAGATCGGTGGGGGGGGGGCGAGCCTCGGGAGATCTGGGGGGGGGCCGAACCTCGGGAGATCGGGGGGGGGGGGCGAGCCTCGGGAGATCGGGAGATCGGGGGGGGGCGAGCCTCGGGAGATCAGGGGGGGGCCAACCTCGGGAGTTCGGGGGGGGTGGGGGGGCGAGCCTTCGGGGGGGGGCGGGACTCCGGAGATCCGGGGGGGGGGGCTCGGGAGATCGGGGGGGCGGGGCTCGGGAGAGCGGGGGGGGCAGGGCTCGGGTGATGGGGGGGCGGGAGATTCAGGGGGCTCGGGGACTCTCCCCCTTCCCCCCCTCCCCCTCCCCTCCCCCCTCCCCTCCCCCCCTCTTCCCCCTCCCCTTCCCCCCCTTCCCCCCTCTTCCCCCCTTCCCCCTCCCCTTACCCTTACCCCCCTCCCCTTCCCCCCCTTCCCCCCCTCCCCCTCCCCTCTCCCCTTCCCCCCTCCCCTCCCTCCCCTTCCCCCTCCTCCCCTTCCCCCCCTCTTCCCCCTCCCCTTCCCCTCCCCTTCCCCCCTCCCCTCTTCCCCCCTCCCCTCTTCCCCCCTCCCCTCCCTCTTCCCCCCTCTTCCCCCCAGTCGCTCTCTCTCTTCCCCCAGTCGCTCTCTCTCTTCCCCCCAGTCGCTCTCTCTCTTCCCCCCAGTCGCTCTCTCTCTCTCTTCCAACAACAACATGCCCTCGAAAAAGCCTCGGCGCCGCCGGGCACTTCAGCTAGTATATATATAAAACAGTATGTCTCTCTGTCTATCTGTCTGTCCGGCTATACAATAAAAAGTTATAGAGCGTACCTACACATATGTTATATCAAAAGAAAGCTCATCATTAGGGGACTCCTGTAGGCATATTTACTTTTTAGTCACACAAAAATTGTTTGCACAGTGTACAAAAAACGTTCAAAATTACTCAAAATTCCACTCATTAGCGCTTGACCAATCCTACCTCTCATTAGCGTTGAGTGACGTGCTGCTTGACCAATCCTGCAGTTCACTCACCTGATGCTTGACCAATCGGTGCATCACAGGCGGGACCTAATGCTCCAGTCTCCCTAAACTTCGCCGCCATTTTTTTCATCCCCACAGGGACACCACCAGCCAAACAAACCCCCACATTCCGACTCCGGCAGTGGCAGGTCAGTTTCCACGCAGCGGGTGGGTCATCGGCAACGGCCGACCGTCAACCGCGCCACCCTCGGGGGAGCTCCATACCCACAGGAACCCCCACATTGCAGCTCACAGCGGTCGGGGGAGCGGCAGCGGCCGCCTGTCAGCCGCGCGATCCGCGAGGGAGCTCAGCTCGGGTCCGTCTCGGCCCGACAGCCCGGCCACGCCTCGAGCGCTACTCCCCCGCACGGCCGCTATCGGAACGGCACCGGGCCTCAGGCGCTAGGCAGGGAGAGGGGAGGGAGGCAGGGAGAGGACAACACAGGGAGAGGGGGAGAGCGACAGAGAGGGGGGACACACAGGGGCACGCAGACTGCGTGGCCCAAAATTGCCCTGGCAACGCCGGGCTCCCCTGCTAGTCTATATATATAAAACAATATGGCCTAGAAATTCAGTTGGGCGCGCCAGCCGTTAGCGCCTTAGGGGGAGTAGATCTCGAGCGCTAGGCGCTTATCGCCCGGGCGCAGCGCAATCTGCGCCTCTCCCCAACTTCAGGACACATTTAGCGCCGGCGCAAAGTCTTAGCGCGCGCCCTGCTGCGCGCGCAGATCATGACATCATTTAATAGTGCAACGCCCTTTGTGCGCCCCAAACCGGAACTTCACTCGCGCCGGCCCATTGTGCGCCGGGCATCCCGAGCGACTGTGAAGTGGAACGGTACACAGGCCAGCCGGGCCGGGGGGAGCGCTAATTAAAGGGCACTTACCCAGCAGTATAAAGGCCAGCCATTTTGCAGCATTCACTCTTGTGCAACGGTTTTTTGGACAGAGACCAAGGAGGAGAGTTTACTGGTTTGGACCAACACTTGGACAGGTATTTTTGGCTCAGGCCAGAGCTTACCAATTATCTTTGCCTTCATTCAGAGCTCAGTGTTTGCCAGCATATAATGGGGGCTGCATTGGGTGGCAACGCTGAATTTCAGCCTTATGCCAGAAGGGCTTACAGATGCCGTGAGAGAGTGGCAGCCCTGGCTAGACGCAGAGGGGGCAACAGGCGTCGCCAACTGAGGCTTTACCCACGCAGGGTATACCGCCAGCAGACCTCCTATCTGACCATGTCTGCCGCGATGTGTGTTAGGAGGCTGCGATTCCGAAGGGAGGTGGTTACAGACATCTGCCGGCTGCTTCAGAGAGATCTGCAGCCACAGCTGATGCGCAGGACGTCTCTGTCGGTGGCAGTGAAGGTGACGGTGGCTCTCAACTTCTATGCCTCCGGCTCCTTCCAATCCGCTACTGGGGACATCGCTAACATCTCCCAGTTCGCCGTGCATTGCTGCATCCGCCAGGTGACCGAAGCCCTTTTCAGAAGGAGACATCAATTCATCTCCTGCCCCATGACCCTGGACAAGCAGCAGCAGCGTGCAGTGGGGTTTGCAAGAATAGCGGGCTTCCCCACGGTGCAGGGCGCCATTGACTGCACGCATGTGGCTTTGCGGGCACCTCTTGAGCATGCCGAGGATTACCGCAACCGGAAGGGCTACCATTCCCTCAATGTACAGCTGGTGTGTGACCACAGGCAGCGCATCCTAGCTGTCAATGCCCGCTTTCCAGGCAGCAGCCACGATGCCTTTATCCTGCGACAGACAACTGTGGCTGACATGTTCCAGGCACAGCCTCCCCCAAGAGGATGGCTTATTGGGGACAAAGGCTATCCTTTGTGTACCTGGCTCATGACCCCCGCTCCGCGCGCCCACGACCCCTGCTGAAGAGGCATACAACGAGAGCCATCAAGCGACGAGGAACCTCATAGAACAAACAATCGGCGTGCTCAAGCAACGGTTCCGCTGTCTCGACCGCTCCGGGGGAGCCCTCCAGTATTCGCAGGATCGAGTCTCCCAATTCGTCGTCGTTTGCTGCATGCTGCACAACCTGGCTATCCGCAGGACTCAGGCACTGCCACCTCACATTGGACCACCACCTCAGGAGGAGGAGCAGGAGGAGCATGAGGATGACGAGGACGAGGAGTACCAGCCCAGGAGGGACGCACAAGGTCCAAGGGCCGCCCGTCGTCGGCTTATTGAACGTCACTTCTAGGCCCCCTGTCAGGGAATGGCTTGTGCCAATGATAGAACATGATTGCAGCCGCTCCGCAAGCCCTCAGCCGGTTAAGGCAACAAACACTTCAAAGATCAAACATGGACAATGTGAATAAATAAAATGCTTTATTGTACAAACTCTGGGCCCTTCCCACATGAAAACCAAAAACAGAGGAAACCCCCAAAAAACACTCAAACACATTACTCGCTCCCAACAACCTGGGGAGGATTAACAAAATAGGGCAACTAAAATGGCCAGTCATTCTCGGCCTTCGTCCAAAAGCAAACATCACATCATTGGCCTTCAAAAAACAAACATCCAATTCTCGGCCTCAAGAAACAAACACAAATGGCCACACATTCGACTATTTGGCCCGCTAGGGCGATGCCTTGGCCATCTTTGGGTGGCCCCTGCCCGCCCTGCTGCTCCGCCTCAAAGTAAGGCCATTGGCTGCTGCAAGGCTGGGCGCAGGCTCCTGAGGGGCACATGTCGTGACGGCAGATGCCCTTGGGGGTCGGCCTAGTCGAGGTCTGGGCGTCGAGCGGCCGGCTGTTGATTGCTGCAGCTGTGGCTGGCCAGCATCAGTCGCTGCAGCAGCTCCTGGCAGCTCCACTGGGGGAGTGGCAAGTGGCGGCTGGAGGAATGGCGGCAAGCTGGCGGATGGCAGGCGCTCGCTGGTCGCCTGAGACACTGGCACTCGGCCGGGGCCAGCACTGCAGCATGCGCACCAATCTGCCGAGGGACAGACCGATGTGCTGCTGCAGCGCGCCGGGTGCCCTGGCGATGCCTGGCTGACACAGCGAGTGTGGCAGCAGTGAGTGCCCGTGTTGACCTGTTCACTGACCGCAGCAGAGCAGCCAGTGACTGGACGGCACCACTAATCACCTGGCCAGTCGCTGAAAGATCTGCCCGGTATTCCGCCCGACTGGTGGCCCTCTAAGGGCCCGAACTCGGCCACACTCCGAGAGAGGGAATCGATGGACTCAGGCAACCGTGCCACTGCCGCCATGAGCTCCGTGTGCCGGCGCTCCGAGTCCGCGGACAAGTCTTCGAGGCGTTCCATCTCCTCGGCGAAGAGCATCTCCTGACTGGAGGCCGGACTCTCCCCTCTGGGGAGAAGGCCGCCGAGCTGGCCGACCCTTCCTGCGTTGCTGGAGGCCGCTGGGCCCAGCAATTGGACTCCCCTCTGACTCATCCCCCCTCTGGGGAGAAGGCCACCGAGCTTCCACCCCCCTCCCGCCTTTCTGCAGCACGCAGGTCCCAGGAGCTCCCCTCCCCTTCGACACTTCCGCCACGCTGCCCTCCAGGGAAGACGTGTCCCCTACATTGGCCTGGGTGGCCGCGGCTGAGGGTTCCCCTGATGGGCCGCCTTCCTCTTGCTCCTCCTCCTGCTCCTCCTCGGAGGGTCTGTCACTGGCAAGTTGAGGGACCTCCTCTTGACCATCTGAAAGCAGGAAGGCACAAGAGCTAGCTTTAGAGTGAGGAGAGGGCGTCAGTGCGGGATGCATGAGTGGTGGCATTCAGCGCATTGGTTCGGACAGTGGCAAAGGATGTAGATCTGATGCGCAAGTGGGACGAGAGAGGTGCAAAAGGTGATGTCCTTACCATTGCTTCCCAGAACAGGGTCGGCATCTCCACATGCAACGGGCCCAATCACCCGGCCACCCATGAGGCGCTCCACGCGATGTTGCAGGTCGGTGAGTGGCTGGATATGGGGTCATCCTCCCCCGGTCCGGCAGTCCGGCTCTTGCGATTATTCGCCAGCTTGGCCTGCAAGAGAAAGGACGGCCTCTAAGTACAGTGTGTCGCCGTGATCTTGTGTGCACTGCCTCCCATGGTGGAATAGCCTGGCCAGTGTATCGCCATGATCTGGTGTGGACTGCCTCCCATGGTGGAATAGCCTGGCCAGTGTGTCGCCATGATCTGGTGTGCACTGCCTCCCATGGTGGAATAGCTTGGCCAGTGTGTTCAGTGCAGAATGTGCAATTGATGCTCATGCCTGTGCCATAGCTGCTGGATGAAGGCTGGCCATTAGAGCTTTCAGGTCCCTTTTGCCCATAATGTGAGGTGCACATGCAAGGATGAGGAGGTCATTGGAAAAGGGTACTCACCCTGACAATGCGTGTGAGGTCATTTAACTTTTTGCGGCATTGGGCACCGGTCCTGGGGACGTCGCTGTTGGCTGACAGCTTGCTGGCGACATGCCTCCAGGCTCTCCTGTAGATGCGGACCGTCGCCTTCTTGCCATTGTCCGGGTACAAAACATGGCGCCTCTTCTCCACAGCAGCAAGCAGGCACACTCAGATCACGCTCTGAGAAGCGCTGTGCAAGTTCACGGGCCTTCTCCATGTCTTCAGGGCGCTATTTGGGTCCAGCAGCGGTGTTCAGGCCTAGCTGGAGGGCTCCACTATCCAGGGCGTGGCAGCAGACACAGTCGACCCTTCCCCCTTAAGAGCTGGCCGGCGCCAGGGTGTCTGCTGTCAGTCACGAGATGGCCGCACCTGCGCTGTGCCCGGCCTCGGCGCTATCGATCACCACCTCTGGCTTAGCGCCCAAAGAGAGGCGTCCAACAGCAGTTTTAGCGCTCGCACCGAACTAGTAGGGCGAAGCTAATGAATATCGGAGAAGTGGCCTAGATTTGGCGGCGGCCGCAAACTTTAGCGGACGCCCCACTTTAGCGCCCCAAAAGTGGCGTCAATGAATTTCTAGGCCTATGTCTCTCATGTCTCTCTGTCTGTCTGTCTGTCCGGCTATACAATCAAAAGTTTATACAGTGTACCTACACGTATGTTATATCGAAAGAAAGCTTATCGTTAGGGGACTCTCGTAGGTGTATTTACTTTTACGTCAGACAAAAATTGTTTGGACAGTGTACAAAAAATGTTCAAAATACTCAAAATCCACTCATTAGCGGTTGACCAATCCTACCTCTCATTAGCGTTGAGTGAACGTGCTGATTGACCAATCCTACAGGTTCACTCACCTGATGGTTGACCAATCAGTGCATCACGGGTGGGTCCTAATCCTCCAGTCTCCCTAAATTTCGCCGCCCATTTTTTTCATCCCCACAGGGACACCACCACCCAAACAGACCCCCACATTGCCACTCCGGGAGCTGCAGGTGAGTTTCCACACAATGAGCGGGTCATCGGCAGCGGCCGACCGTCAACCGCGCCATCCACGGGGGAGCTCAGCTCGGCTCCGTCTCGCCCCTGCAGCCCGGCCGGGCCTCAAGCGCTAGGCCCCCAGGCAACTCAACGGGCGTGCCAACTGCAGCTGCCGGCCATCAACCGCGCGATCCCCTAGTGAGCTCAACCAGAGGGGACAGACACCAGCACGGACACCGCACGGCCCAAAATTGCCCTGGCAACGCCGGGCACCCCATGCTAGTATACTGATAAAACACCTTGGGATTTTCCTTTATTTTGCCGCCAGTGTTTTTTCATGCCCCCTCTTCGCTCTCCTAATTTCTTTTTTTAAGTACCCCCCATGCTCTTTCTGTACTCCTCTAGGGCTTCCACTGTTTTTAGTCCTTTGTATCTGCCAAAAGCCTCCCTTTTTTTCCTAATCCATTCTTGTATATCGCTTGACATCCAGGGTTCCCTGGGCTTGTTGGTCCCACCCTTGACCTTTACGGGAACATGTTGGCGTTATACTCTCTCTATTTCCTTTCTGAAAGTCTCCCACTGCTCTGCTGTGGATTTTCCTACAAGTAGCTGATCCCAGTCCACTTTGGCCAGATCCTGCCTTATCATATTAAAATCGGCCTTCCCCCAATTTAAAACCTTTATTTCCGGTCCATCTTTTTTTCCTTTTCCATGACTACCTTAAATCTCACCGAATTTAAGTCTTGAAATTACTCAGTTGGGTTCGGTGTCGAGACCCCCCCCCGTTTCAACCAGTTGGAATTTATCTCCGAGCTACCACCTGCTCTGCTGTCGTAACTTTGCCAGCAGTGCGGCAGAAACCCCCTCCCCCCATCACCCCCTCACCCCGCCCCACCCCCTCACCCCCCCTCACCCTGCCCCAACCCCTCACCCCCTCCCTCTCTCCCCCACCCCCTCATCCCCTCACCCCTCCATCTCTCTCTCTCCCCCTCACCCCTCCCCCTCCCCCTCACCCCTCCCCCCTCTCTTCCCCTCACCCCTCCCCCTCTCTCCTCCTCCCCCCCTCCCCCTCTCTCCCCCCCTCACCCCTCCTCCTCCCCCACAATCGCGGCGCAGTTCCGGGTGACGGAGCGGGAGCTTCTCCGAGGAGATTCCCGGCTTTGGATTCAGAAGGTCAGCACAAAAAATGAGCAGATTTGCTGATGATACCAAAGAAGGCAGCGGCAGCGCTGAAATTAAATGAAGTGAGCCGATGGAGCGCACAGTTGTTAACCCGTGGGAGGGCTTTGGATTCATCCATCCAGGCTCATTCTATAGCGTTTCTTTTCTTGGCATGAGCAAATAATGACTCATTTGCATATGAAATTGTTTTTGGACACTTGTAGATGTGTTTCTGGGCAAACAAACAAATTTAATGATGTTAGAGTTCGGAAATAAACCTTGCTATAATATTCAATTAAACACAGAGTCCGACACTAGGTTTTAATTTGCGCAGCTTCACACCGTCCAACATGTTATCAATAATAAACCATCGTCTCTTTTGAGATACTGAAACAATCTGTGTTTTACATCTAGATAGCCAGCAGCAATTCAAAGCTCTGAGATTTTATTTTAAAATTGCCACAAGCAAATCCACACATTTGCAACAGAAGCCAAATATGTCAATACATGAAGTAGGATTACGGGATGGAGTTTGTAACTATTGGTTAGACATGCCAGGGGCATGAGCTGTGTATCGGCCTTGGCACTCTTCCCTCCGAGTCAGAAGGTTGTGGGTTCACAGTCCCCACTCCAGAGACTTGAGCACATCATCTAGGCTGACACTCCCAGTGCAGTGTGCTGAGGGAGTGCTGCACTGTCAGAGGGGCCGTCTTTCGGATGAGACGTTAAATCGAGGCCCCGTCCGCTCTCTCAGGTGGACGTAAAAGATCCCGTGGTCACTGTTTCGAAGAAGAGCAGGGGGGAGTTCTCCCCGGTGTCCTGGCCAATATTTATCCATTAACAAATGATCTAGTCATTTATTTTATTGCTGTTTGTGGGAGCTTGCTGTGCGCAAATTGGCTGCCGTGTTTCCTGATGTGCCTCAATGAATCCGAGACTCAACGTTAACAGAGCAAAGTAAGGCTTTTATTAACTCAAAGTAATACACAGTGGAGAAGTGTCTCTCATCCAGAGATCTGCTGTACTGCCTGTGAGACACGCTGGGGCCTGCTTAAGTAGGGGCCAGGTATGGACGAAGCCCTACACACAATACAATACAGGTAAGGAAATGAAACTGAAACTAAACTCCCCTGCTTGTCACAGTCACAGGCACAATCAAACACAGAGAATACAGAGTGCCTGATGAATGGCATATTTCATCACATTTCCTAAATTACAACAGTGACCACACTTCGCTGGCTGTAAAGTGCTTTGGGACGCCCTGAGGTCGTGAAAGCTCCGATACAAATGCAAGTCTTTCTTTATGTCCTAGAAGAATTGAAAGAAACAAGATTTTCACTGCTATGGCCGTGTACTGTTTTGGTATCAAATAGCAACCCAGAATCCATGATCTCAAATTGCACCCTCATCCCAGTGACAAGTTAAACTGAACTCAATAAATTTGGTAACTTGTGGTTAAGATAATCATAGAAAAAAATTAAAGGGGAGCTTAGAAGAAATGTCTTTGTATGAAGGGTGGTCAGAACATGGAATTCTCTGCATCCGACCATTGCTGAAGCAGAGTATGTATTTTCTTAAAGAAGGGTTGAGATAGCTGCTTGAGAAAGAGGAATATTGAAGGGTACGTGGAGCAAGCAGGAGAGTCGGATTAGAGTAGGTTGGCTCATGTGAAGAAAAACACCGACATAGACTTAATACAAAAAGAAAATACTGCAGATGCTGGAAATCTGAACTAGAAACAGAAAATGCTGGAGATACTCAGCAGGTCAGGCAGCATCTGTGAAGAGAGTTCTGACGAAAGGTCATTGACCTGAAACGTTAACTCTGTTTCTCTCTTCCAGATGCTGCCTGACCCGCTGAGTATCTCCAGCATTTTCTGGTTTTATTACCGGCATCGACTTGATGGGCCGAATGGTCTGTTTCCATACTGTAATATTCTACGATTACACACCCTTTCAACCACTGCAAGCAAGCTACAATGGAAGGCTCGTTTAGATATAGATCTTTCTAGTTCATCCTCCTGGACTCAGGTTTGAAGATCCTCTCCTGCTTCACCCAAAGCAATTTATTTTAGAACTTGAAGCACGTGCAAGTTCGTGACATTGGTATTTAAGCATGAACCTTTCCCCTAAAACTATTCTAATCCTTAACAGATCCAAATCCTCCTCTAGGCAAACCCTAACGCGTTTTGGATAGGGGCAGACCAATAACGGGCCAGTGTGCTTTATAGAATCACAGAATCATAGAAAGTTACGGCACAGGAGGAGGCCATTCGGCCCATCGTGTCTGTGACGGCCGACAAAGAGCTCTCCAGCCTAATCCCACTTTCCAGCTCTTGGTCCGTAGCCCTGTAGGTTACGGCACTTCAAGCGCATATCCAAGCACTTTTTAAATGTGATGATGGTTTCTGCCTCTACCACCCTTTCAGGCAGTGAGTTCCAGACCCCCACCACCCTCTGGGTGAAAAAAGTTCTCCTCAACTCCCCTCTAATCCTTCTCCCCATTACTTTAAATCTATGCCACCTGGTTATTGACCTCTGCTAAGGGAAATAGCTCCTTCCTATCCACTCTATCTAGGCCCCTCATAATTTTATACACCTCAATTAAATCTCCCCTCAGCCTCCTTTGTTCAAAAGAAAACAACCCCAGCCTATCCAATCTTTCCTCATAGCTAAGATTCTCTACTCCCGGCAACATCCTAGTCAATCTCCTCTGTACCCTCTCTAGTGCAATCACATCTTTCTTGTAATGTGGTGACCAGAACTGCATGCAGTATTCTTGCTGCAGCCTAACTAGTGTTTTATACAGTTCAAGCATAACCTCTCCGCCCTTACATTCTATGCCTCGGCTAATAAAGGCAAGTATCCCGTATGCCTTCCTAACCGCCTTATCTACCTGTCCTGCTACCTCCAGGGATGTGTGGACATGGTATAAATACAGATCTCACACACGGAGCGCATGACTGATTACTGTTAAATATGGTTTGGCTTAATTAACTTATTTGACAGGAGAAAAATAACAACCCAAAAGTGAGATTGAACAACTGAAGTGAAAGTGTTGGCTGTGTAGAAAATATCTTAAAGCGCAAAAAAAAAAGTTTGCAAATTTAATCACTTATTTCTCTGTTTTAATAATTAAAATGCAATAAAAGCAAGCTGGTAGTGAGAACTGGCAAATGTCACTGTGGCAAACCATTCAAGGCCTGGCCAGCATTTATCCCTCAAACAACACCTAAAGAAAAACACCCAGATTATCTGGTCATTGAGCTCATTGTTGTTTGTGGGAGCTTGCTGTGCGCAAATTGGCTGCCGTGTTTCCTACATTATAACAGTGACTCCGCTTCAGAAAGTGCTTCATTGGCCGGAAAGCGCTTTGGGATGTCCGGCGACCGTGAAAGGCGCTGTAGAAAGGCAAGTCCTTTCTTTCTTTCAATTGCTTTCCCCTCCACCCCATCATTAGAAGACGCCATTGAGAGCAGAGACCAAGTGCAGAAGCAGCTGTGACGCCATCGCCAGTTATTTCCGCGGATCTCCCGATCGTCGCCACTTTGGCTTGTGCTCCGCCAGCGCATAACTTCACCCATCATTGTAAGTCGGGGGAAACAGCCCCGCGTGCGTTCCGGTGTTTCCCATTTATTCTCCCGACGCACGCTTTCCTCACCGGGTGCTGTAACAATTGGGAAAAAATGACCCTCAGGGGCAAAAATCGATTTGTGCCCTGAGTTTATCTTGCGGGATCTTTGATGCTCTACCGTGATAAAGTGTAAATTCTAAGCAAGTGAGTTGGGCGCCCGCAAACACCTTCGAGAGCCATTATTCAAGCCAACCTTTGTTTTGACAGCAGAGCTGAAGAGGTTCAGCTCCATCTCAGTGGTTTGACAAGTGTGACAAATTCCATCTGCAGGCCAGCAATGATAATCCAGAAAAATATTTCAGGATGTCAGAGGACGTGCACAGGGGCACTATTAGAGGAACAAAGGCTTACTGGAGATATCCCGAGTGTGCTTTGTGTTCAACAGATAATCTTCTTAGCCAATCTCCCATCTTGGGAGTTGCGGCGGTCGTGCTGGAGGAGCGAGCGGGTGGGCTTGGATTACACAGAGTTGCCTCCAGGTGCCATTGCCCATCAGCCACCATGATCTACACGGTAATTAAAAGTCACTTTCCTTCTGCGCCGGAGGATAAGGGATGCACACGCTGCGGGAGGGGGGGGATGGAACACTTGCTCTGTTCAGGCACCTCCGGTGGCATCAGCGAGCACACGCAGATCGGCTTCGGCAGATGCTGGGGGAAAAGCACCCTTTACTCTGGCCCATCAGTCCCCCATTCTTACAAGAGGACAGTCTACTACCCTCGCGACATTTGAGAAGGGTGACGTAAGAGAACTCACTGAGCACTTGGTTTGAGTGTAAAACAAGGCTTTAATCAACTATCTCACAACCATGAGATTCTAGTTACATCACTAGTTCCTGGTTACAGAAACATCCTGAGCAAGCTGGGCCCACGCCCGAGTATTTATACTCCTTGGACGGCGCCACCAGCTGGCCGCCCAGTGTTATTTCATGAGTCATTTCTTCATGAATGGTAAGATTCATGACAAAGGGTTTTTAGACAAACACATGGATAAGGAGGGATATTAAAGGGTTGCGGGGGGAATGAGATTAGTCGATAGCTTTGGCGCGAAGTCAATGCTCCATCACCACGACAACGGGCAAATGGCCTCCTACTATGCTGAACCGGCGATCATCCTTCTATATTTCTATTTCGCACATCAGCCGCCCTGAGTAAGATTCGCTAAGTGGCTAGCTTGGAGCTTGTGCCAAGCAGCTAGGAACTGTGGCCTGAAATTTATTTCACATAGATTCCTTACAGCCGATAAACTGAGATACTTTGGGCCCACCAGTCAGGGCTGCAGGCAAGCCCAGGTCTCAGGCCAGTGTATAATCCACTCCAACAGCCAGTCCTTGATCTTCAAAAGAAAAAAAAACCCAAATATTTCAAATACGGAATTTTCTAAAAAAGAAGTCTCTTCATTTTAATGTCGTTACAGTTTCGCTTTTAAAGAAATTCCTCTCCCTTTTTTACCAGCCCGACCTCAAGTCACAAATGGACGCTCCGACGCCTTCCCCCACAGCAAAGGTGATCTTATTGGCCACTAACTCCCTGCTCTGTGGAATCATTCCCAAAACCAGCTCCCTCTGCCTCTTACAAACTTATGAATGGCTGTATCTTCAGTCTCCCCATCACAAAGAAATGTTCACCTTTCCCCTTGTGAATGAGACATTCTTTTACGTGAGGAATGTGACATAAAGAAAGAAAGATTTGCATTTATATCTCGTCTTTCACAACCGCAGGACGTCCCAAAGTGCTTTACAGCCAATGAAGTACTTTTTGAAGTGTAAGTCACTGTTGTAATGTAGGAAATGCTACAGCCAATTTGCGCACAGCAAGCTCCCACATATGTGATAATGACCGGATAATCTGCTTTTCACTGATGTTGATTGAGGGATAACAATTGACCAGGACACTGGGGAGAACTCCCCCTGCTCTTCTTTCAAATAGTCCCCTGGGATTTTTTAGGTTCACCTGAGAGGGCAGACCAGGCCTGGGTTTAACGTCTCATCTGAAAGACGGCACCTCCGACAGTGCAGCACCTCCCTCAGTACTGCACTGGGAGTGTCAGCCTAGAATATTGTGCTCAAGTCTCTGGAGTGGAGCTTGAACCCACAACCTTCTGACTCAAAGGCGACAGGGGGACATTCACCAATCTCAGTGCTACAGTCTTGTAAACCCATCGCCAACCTGCAATTCCTGTCGATTGGTGAATTTACCCTACTAGTTGTTGCTTGCAGGAACGTCACGAGATGAGGAACCTTCAACAGTTCCATAGGAGAACGTTGGCATCTAATAGCCTAGTTTGTGTTCTATTATTATCCCAGTTGTTTTATTGGCAAAGTCAGTGCGGAACCAAAACCTCATGAGATGACTGACCAGTTAACCTATTTGTTGGGGGTGTTGCCTGAGAGAGGAATGTTAGTCAAGACTCTGGGAGAACTTCCTGCTCTTCCCAGGAAAATGAAGAAGAAAACTTGGCCCCAGGAGAACGGCAGATGTGAAGCATCCCACAACGGATGCAGCAAAGCATCTTTCTCCAACTGCACAGCTCCACAGCCTTGAAGAGTTCGAAATTAGCCATTCTGCTCAACTCGCTTGGCGTACTGTTTAAATCTTATTCAACGTCTTGGATTGAATAAGCTAAAGACAAGCATCTCATTGCCAAGCAAATGTGTGCCTATCACAGATAAACACTAAATAATCCCCTCAGTGAAACCTTTACATCGGCAATGAAAGTAGAAAGAGTGAGGACATAATCCTCAGAGAAACTGCGACACCCAATTATCTGTCGGTGGAACAGGTTAGGTGCTGAATTAATGCGACGTGCACAAGACATTTTCTTTTGTTGCCCAGAACGAGCTCCTAAAATGTGAATTATAAGTGGGTGAAGATGGAAAAAAATTGTGCAGCAAATCATTTGAGCAGATGCACTGTTAAAAAAAATGATAATAAAAATCTGATCTGATCGCAAGTGTGAAGATGCAGGGTTTTTTTTTTTAGAAAGTGAGGTTTTAGCTTCCATCGCACAGTGCTTCCCACGAGAGCCCACATCTCCCTAAATGAGAAACTATACATTTCAGGTTGACCGTCCCTGTGGAGATTGGATGACCCCTAGAGTCTAACCATCAGCCCAAGCACACTAAATTGCTTAGTGGAGTACATGTACTGCATCCTTCAACCTCGATTCGCTCCAGAATCGCAGAAATACAGAATGCAAGGTGAGAGTTTTGCAGGCTAAACATTAACTACAATATCTATGACAGGCACAGCAAAGCATAAAAAAAATAGGCGTTTAGTACAGGGCTGATACGATGCAGCATTTTGGAATAATGTTTTATAGGGGGTTTATTCTGCCCCTTTCACCAATCCCTGAGCTAGACAGAAGGTTACGGGCTCAAGGACCTTCAGCACGTTTGAGGCAATTCTGTGCTTGCAACGTGTGTTAGAAATTGTAGGAACTTTTTTATTTTAAAATTCATTCTCGGGGATGTGAGCATCGCTGGCAGGACCCGGTATTTATTGCCCCGTCCCCTAGTTGCCCTGAGAAGCAGGTGGCGGGCATTCTTCTTGAACCACTGCAGTCCGTGCAGATGCTTTGTGGCGCTTTGATACAACAAGAGCTGTCAAGGCAGTTAAGAATCAACCACATCAGGACTGGAGTCACAAGTAGTCCCAGGCCGGGTAAAGGCGGCAGGCTGTCTTTCCCGAAAAGACATTAGTGAACCTGTCGTCAAAATCGTCATCCATCCATCCACTTCAGTGGAGCAATTCACAGGCTGTACCCCTCCGACACTCCCTGTGTGCTGCAGTCCTGGATGACGTTCAGGCTTGGGCTGATAAGTGGCAGGTAACATTCGTGCCTGGCAATGACTATCTCCAACAAGTGAGAGTCTAACCACCTTCTCTTGCCATTCAACGGTATTACCATCGTCTAATCCCCCAGCATAAACATCCTGGGGGTCACCATTGACCAGAAACTTAACTGGACCAGCCACATAAATACTGTGGCAACAAGAGCAGGTCAGAGGCTGGATATTCTGCGGCGAGTGTCTCACCTCCTGACTCCCCAAAGCCTTTCCACCATCTACAAGGCACAAGTAAGGAGTGTGATGGAATACACTCCACTTGCCTGGATGAGTGCAGCTCCAACACTCAAGAAGCTCAACACCATCCAGGACAAAGCAGCCCGCTTGATTGGCTCCCCATCCACCACCTTAAACATTCACTCCCTCCACCACCGGCGCACCGTGGCTGCAGTGTGTACCATCTACAAGATGCACTGCAGCAACTCGCCAAGGCTTCTTCGGCAGCACCTCCAAAACCCGCAATCTCCACCACCCAGAAGGACAAGGGCAGCAGGCGCAGGGGAACACCATCACCTCCAAGTTCCCCTCCAAGTCACACACCATCCTGACTTGGAAGTATATCGGCCGTTCCTTCATCATCGCTGGGTCAAAATCCTGGAACTCCCTCCCTAACAGCACTGTGGGAGCACCTTCACCACATGGACTGCAGCGGTTCAAGAAGACGGCTCACCACCACCTTCTCACGGGCAATTAGGGATGGGCAATAAATGCTGGACTTTCCAGCGACGCCCACATCCCATAAATGAATAATTTAAAAAAAGTTCCCAATGGGAGCATGGCACTGGCCCTACAATCCAAGGTGTGGTTGGGAGTCTACTCCATAGATTGACCACTCGCTCACTGAAATAATGTTTAAGGGGAAGCTAGATAAACACATGAATGAGAAAAAAATAGGACAGGTTTATGGGATTAGATGAAGTAAGGTGGGAGGAGGCTCGTGTGGAGCATAAACATCAGCATAGACCCGTTGGGACGAATGGCCTGTTTCTGTGCTGTAAATACTTTGTAAGTGTTACAGTCCTGACGGGCATATCCCTGTTAGGGGTAATTTTATGAAATGACACACTCCCAGTGCGGAGTCTTGACCACCGGGCGTGTAGCTCACTCACAAAGAGTGGAAACCTGCGTGGATCGCGAATGCCCAAATTCCCGCTATGCACTCCAGGAAATGTAAGTACTTGCACTCTATTGGGCCTATCAGACTTGTGCCACTGATAGCGCCGCCTCACAGCTAGTTACTCGGTCCCATTTCATGGAAACATAGAAACATAGAAGATAGGAGCAGGAGTAGGCCATTCGGCCCCTCGAGCCTGCTCCGCCATTCACTGCGATCATGCCTGATCATCCAAATTCAGTACCCTGTCCCTGCTTTCTCCCCATACCCCTTGATCCCTTTAGCCTTAAGAAATATATCCAACTCCTTCTTGAATATATTTAATGAATTGGCCTCTACTGCCTTCTGTGGTAGAGAATGCCACAGGTTCACCACTCTCTGGGTGAAGAAATTCCTCCTCATCTCAGTCCTAAATGGCTTACCCCTTATCCTTAGACTGTGACCCCTGGTTCTGGACTCCCCGACCATCAGGAACATTCTTCCTGCATCTAGTGTGTCCAGTCCTGTCAGAATTTTATAAGTTTCAATGAGATCCCCTCTCACTCTTCTAAACTCCAGCGAGTACAAGCCCAATCGACCCAATCTCTCCTCATACGTCATTCCTGCCATCCCAGGTATCAGCCTGGTGAATCTTCGCTGAACTCCTTCCATGGCAAGTACATCCTTCCTCAGATAAGGCGACCAAAACTGCACACAATACTCAAAGGTGTGGTCTCACCAAGGCCCTGTACAACTGGAGTAAGACATCCTTGTTCCTGTACTCAAACCCTCTCGCTACGAAGGCCAACCATTTCCCTACTCTTTCCCTGCATCCGATTCTGACGAAGGGTCATCGAGCTGAAACGTTAACTCTGTTTCTCTCTCCACAGATGCTGCCCTGACCTGCTGAGTATTTCTAGCATTCCCTGTTTTTATTTCAGATTTCCAGCATCCGCAGTATTTTGCTTTTGCTTCAATACCAATTATAGTCAACAGAAATCGAAACTAGCCGAGATGTGTAAAGGGCGACCGAGTCGATATATTTCTTAGAGCTAAAGGTATCAAGGGGTATGGGGAGAAGGCAGGGGCAGGGTACTGAATTTGGATGATCAGCCATGATCGCATTGAATGGCGGAGCAGGCTCGAGGGGCCGAATGGCCTACTCCTGCTCCTGTCTTCTATGTTTCTATATTTCTATGTTTTACACTCTCGCCCAAATCAACAATACCCCCACACATTCCTTCAGAAATGAAAACTGCAAAGGTTGCAAATACAGGTCCCTCAACAGTTCAAAGAGAAAAGATAGGTCACTTATTTCAACGGAAACTCCTTGCCAGACTGTTCTGATGAATGATTTCCACCTGCAACTATTCCTCCTCCTTCAAACTAAATCAGAGGTGAAATATATTAGATAACACAGAGACATCTCACTTTCATAGGGAGAGTCTTGCTATAGGATCCTTTCTTTAAAACACAAGAATTAGGAGCAGGAGTCGGCTACTCGGCCCCTCGAGCCTGCTCCCCCGTTCAATAAGATCATGGCTGATCATCGACCTCAACTCCACTTTCCCGCCCGATCCCCATATCCCTTGATTCCCCTAGAGTCCAAAAATCTAACGATCTCAGCCTTGAATACACTCAACGACTCAGCATCCACAGCCCTCTGGGGCAAAGAATTCCAAATATTCACAAACCTCTGAGTGAAGAAATTTCTCCTCATCTCAGTCCTAAATGGCCGACCCCTTATCCTGAGACTCTGCCCCCCTAGTTCTAGACTCTCCAGCCAGGGGAAACAACCTCTCAGCATCTACCCTGTCAATCCCCCTCAGAATCTTATATATTTCAATGAGATCGCCTCTCATCCTTCTAAACGCCAGAGAGTTTACTAGTTTACTCCAGAGAGATTTGCTATTGTGTATTCCTGCATTTTCTATTCTTAGTTCAGATTCCCAGCATTGTCAGCGGTTTTCTGCAATCTCACTCGGATATGAATAGCCCAATGAGGGTCCACCTATGGGGCAGTTGGCTAACACAATAAGTAGCTGAACTATATAGATCAGGAAAGAACTCTGGTTCCATCCTTGGTCTCTTCCAAGTTAACGGACCTCGGCCAGGGCAGATGTTAGGCTGTTTTAGTGGACTCCGCACTCCCGCACTAGACAAGGGAAAATCAGTCGGGTCTCGATTGCTGTTCAAGGATTTCAGGCTGGAGGTGAGCATGTGTGGGACCTCGACTGGGGCAGAATAGGGCTCAACTCCAAGTCACACACCATCCTGACCTGGAAGTATATCGGCCGTTCCTTCATCGTCGCTGGGTCAAAATCCTGGAACTCCCTCCCTAACAGCACTGTGGGAGCACCTTCACCACACGGACTGCAGCGGTTCAAGAAGGCGGCTCACCACCACCTTCTCAAGGGCAGTTAGGGATGGGCAATAAATGCTGGTCTTGCCAGTGATGACCACATCCCATAAATGAATAAATAAAAAAACGATACTATCACGCCCATATTGAACAGCCTGCCATTTATACAGGAGGAATGGGTGAAATACTTGAGGTAGCCTGTGGAACCATTCCACAGCAAGGAGTTAATGCCTTCCTGAGAAGAGGATGGGAGAAACTGGGGAAAAGAAAGTGTACATGGAACTACAAGATAAACTAGAAGGGTTAAGCATGAAAGCAGGCAGACAGCAAGTCTGCAACCTAAAGTGATCCAAATGGTCTGGATGCAACACAGTAAAAGTTAGGGGGCTCATGCATGATTGTAACCTAAAGATTGCATTGCAGCCTGTAGTTTATGTCCTGCCATCTGACTTTATCAACCTTAAACATTCACTCCCTCCACCACCGGCGTACTATGGCTGCAGTGTGTACCATCTACAAGATGCACTGCAGCAACTCGCCAAGGCTTCTTCGACAGCACCTCCCAAACCCGCGACCTCTTCCACCTAGAAGGACAAGGGCAGCAGGCGCACGGGAACACCACCACCTCCAAGTTCCCCTCCAAGTCACACACCATCCTGACTTGAAATATGTCAACTCCAAGTCACACACCATCCTGACTTGAAATATGTCAACTCCAAGTCACACACCATCCTGACTTGGACATATATCGGCCGTTCCTTCATCGTCGCTGGGTCAAAAATCCTGGAACTCCCTCCCCAACAGCGCTGTGGGAGGACCTTCACCACACGGACTGCAGCGGTTCAAGAAGGCGACTAACCACCACCTTCTCAAGGGCAATTAGGGATGGGTAATAAATGCTGGTCTTGCCAGCGACGCTCACATCCCGTGAAAGAATAATTTAAAGAAGGACCTCCTGTGGCATTGCTCATGTTAAAATCGGAGGACGTGCTGTTTTACAAGGACAAGAGCGTTATATCATGTAACGCACAATGTATTATTCTGCTGCTAAAGTAGAGCTGCGTTTCTTTAAGACCCCGAGGTCATGTTGTTGTAAATTGGCACCCCGGGGCAATTAAAGGCTAACTAGGTCCTGCTCAATGTGAGCAAAATAAAAACACAGCAGGAAATGATGGGCTTTTGTCTCTGTTGTACATCTGGGACATGGTGAGACAATTTGAATTGTGACATCGGACGTGTAACAAACATAGAGAGAGAGAGAGAGAGAGAGAGAGAGACAGAGAGAGAGACAGAGAGAGAGATAGAGAGAGAGAGATAGAGATAGATAGAGAGAGAGAGAGAGATAGAGAGATAGAGGTAGACAGGGAGAGAGAGAGAGATAGAGAGAGACAGATTGAGAGATAGATTGAGAGATAGATAGATATAGATAGAGTGATAGTGATAGATAGAGTGATAGATCGATAGAGTGATAGATAGAGTGATAGTGATAGATAGATAGAGTGATAGAGTGATAAATAGATAGATAGATAGATAGATAGATAGAGGTAGAGAGAGAAATAGAAAGAGAGATAGAGAGGGGGTTAAAGATCGAGAGAGGCAGAACATGAAGTCAGAGCTGTGCCGTTCCAGGGTTATCATAATTCTCAGGAGCCTTCCAGAGTCAGAGCACTGATTGCTGATCACAGGAAGGGGTTTCGCTCCTATGGCTGCTCTTGGTTTGCGAAGGCAAAGTTTGCACTAGGCTGCAGATCAATTCCGTATACAAGATGCATTATTTTCCCCTGTGAACATTTAACAAGAAAGCTACAAAAACAGCCTCCCTCTATCAGTCCAGACTGTATCCTCCAGCAACAATCAGGGTTCTGCGCTGCCGAGTCAATCCTCAGCTTGCCCTGTAATCCCAGTGATCCCACACCTGCTGTTGATGCTGCAAAGTCCTCGGCCGGCACCATTCTATATTTAGATGATTCAAGAGGGGGCCTGTTATGTAAAGTTTCCCAAGTCATGGGCAACTTTTCACAAGTTTCTCATAAGTTTACAGAAATTGGGAAAACACAACAACTGAGGTATTTTAGAACCAGCCGGCTTTCCGTGGCATTGCTCACGTTAAGTCAGATGCTACACTGTTTTATAACAAAAGGGAATGTCAATGGTGTTCCTGTTCTTTTACGGCCATAACATTGAAGTGCTGTTAATAACCCTGGGGTCAAATAGTTAGTGCAGGAAATTTGCAGATTGGAGGATTTTTTTTTAGTCGTTCATGGGGTGAAAAGGAATAGACCGAGTAATTACAGGCCAGTCAGCCTAACCTCGGTGGTGGGAAAATTATTGGAAAGAATTCTGAAGGACAGGATAAATCTTCATTTAGAAAGACACGGATTAATCAAGGATAGTCAGCACGGACTTGTTAAGGGAAGGTCGTGTCTGACAAACTTGATTGAATTTTTGAGGAGGTAACAAGGAGGGTAGATGAGGGTAGTGCATTTGATGTAGTGTATATGGACTTTAGCAAGGCTTTTGATAAGGTTCCACATGGCAGACTGGTCACAAAGTTAAAAGCCCATGGGATCCAGGGCAAAGTGTCAAGTTGGATTCAAAACTGGCTTGGAGACAGGAAGCAGAGGGTAATGGTTGATGGGTGTTTTTGTGACTGGAAGGCTGTTTCCAGTGGGGTTCCGCAGGGCTCAGTACTGGGTCCCTTGCTTTTTGTGGTATATCAACGATCTTGACTTGAATATAGGGGGTATGATTAAGAAGTTTGCAGATGATACTAAAATCGGCTGTGTGGTTGATACTGAAGAAGGAAGCTATAGACTGCAGGAAGATATCAATAAATTAGTCAGGTGGGCAGAACAGTGGCAAATGGAATTCAATCCGGAGAAGTGTGAGGTAATGTATTTGGGGAGGGCTAACAAGGAAAGGGAACACACATTAAATGGTAGGACACTGAGTAGTGTAGAGGAACAAAGGGACCTTGGAGTGCATGTCCACAGATCCCTGAAGGTAGCAGGCCAAGTAGATAAGGGCCTAGAAATTCAGTTGCATTTGCGCCCAATTAGGGGCGAAAGAGTGGGTTTCGCCGGAAGTTGCGTCGTGCCCGAAATTAGGTGGGCCCTAACATCGGCATTAGCCGGTAGCGCTGCGCCGGCACCGATGACGTCATCGGTGTGCGCAGTGCCCCGGTACCGCCCGAAACCACGCCGATCCCCATCTTCAGTAGCGGCCGCCTCTTCCGTGGCGGGCGCTAACAACATCGGGAGACCGGGTCCTTACTGCAGCCTTAGCGGCGCAAGTTAAGGTGGAGGTGCGGGGCGGCCGCTTTTTCGGCGGCCGCCTGCCCGCACCTCCTTCCCCGGCCTCCTCCACCGCCCCCCCCCCCCCCGCGGCATTGCCGGCTGGTTTCCGTGGAGCCCGGCACTTCTCCGTTGTGCCGGGCTCTTTTGCCGGCACTTGCAATCGGGGCTCCGGCCGTTGCAGGCACCTCCCCCTTAAGAGAAGGGGGAGGCCTGCAGTACAGCAGCCTGCCGCACCGCATCGGGTGGCGCAGCGGGACCGGGAGCGCTGAAATTCACTTTCAGCGCCCCAAGCGGGGCGGACACACCCTGTACCAGCGCCCGGTTCCGCTTTGGGGCGCTGAAAGTGAATATGGGGCAGGCACAACTGGCTCCGCGGCGGGCGCAAAATTTTCGGCGCAAACGTGCTGGCGGGGCTATACCCAATTTCTAGGCCAAGGTGTTTCAGAAGGCATACGGAATGCTTGCCTTTATTAGCTGTGGCATAGAATACAGGAGCAGGGGGGTTATGCTTCAACTGTATAAAACACTAGTTAGGCCTCAGCTAGAGTACTGCGTGCAGTTCTGGTCAGCACATTACAGGGAAGGTGTGATTGCACTAGAGAGGGTACAGAGGAGATTTACAAGGATGTTGCCAGGAGTAGAGAATCTTAGCTATGAGGAAAGACTGGATAGGCTGGGTCTGTTGTCCTTGGAACAGAGGAGGCTGAGGGGAGACTTTATTGAGGTGTATAAAATTATGAGGGGCCTAGATAAAGTGGATAGAAAGGACCTATTTCCCTTAGCAGAGGGGTCAAAAACCAGGGGACACAGATTTAAAGTAATTGGGGGAAGGTTTAGAGGGGATTTGAGGGGAAATTTCTTCACCCAGAGGGTTGTGGGGGTCTGGAACTCACTGCCTGAAAGGGTGGTACAGGCAGGAACCCTAACCACATTTAAAAAGCACTTGGATGTGCACTTGGGATGCTCTAACCTGCAGGGCTGTGGACCAAGAGCTGGGAAGTGGGATTAGGCTAGACAGCTCTTTGTTGGCCGGCGCGGACACGATGGGCCGAAATGGCCTCCTTCCGTGCTGTAACTTTCTGTGATATGTGGGCGTCGCTGGCAAGGTCAACATCCCTAATTGCCCTTGAGAAAGTGGTGGTGAGCCATCTTATACAACAGAGTGTCTTGCTCGGCCATTTCAGAGGGCAGTTAAGAGTCAACCACATTGCTGTGGGTCTGGAGTCACATATAGGCCAGACCGGGTAAGGACGGCAGATTTCTTTCCCTAAAGGACATTTGTGAACCAGATGGGTCTTTACAACAATCTGATAGTTTCATGGTCACCATTACTGACACTAGCTTTTTAATTCTAGATTTATTTAATTAACTAAATTTAAATTCCCCAACTGCCGTGGCAGGATTTAAACTCATATCTCCCGATCATTAATCCAGGCCTCGGGACTACTAATCCAGTAACATAACCACTATGCTATCATCCCCTACTGCTTGCAAAGTCCTGGCTCCAGATCTGGATAGATACAGAATTCTATAAACATAGATAAATAGTCTCCTCACTCCATTCTGCCTCCCTTGCACTAGTCTATTCCCTGCAATCTCCGACAGAGTCCCTTAATGACCCATTAGCTTTTATATACACGCAGTGATCGCAACAGATCAGCGTTATTTATCTGCAGAGGTGCCCTGTGGCACGGCAGATGGAGATGCCAATGAGTGGGAGGACGCAGGTTCAATACCCACTGCTCCAATCTTCCATGGGTCATGGGGTCAGTTTAGTGCCGTTTCCCAAAAGTTGAACGGCAGATAAGTCATCCCAGAATACTCTAGCAACGGAGGTAGGTACCAAGCAGCGGGTCACTGACCCACCTCTCTTGACTCATTAGGTTGCACTCTCACCTCGGAGTCGGAAAGTTGTGTCCCACTCCAGAGACTTGAGCTCAAAATTCTAGGCTGACACTCCCAGTGCAGTGCTGAGGGAGTGCTGCACTGTCGGAGGTGCCGTCTTTCAGATGCGACGTTAAACCGAGGCCCCGCCTGCTCTCTCTCAGGTGGATGTAAAAGATCCCACGGCACTATTTCAAAGAAGAGCCGAGCAATTCTCCCCGGTGTCCTGGGGCCAATATTTATCCCTCAATCAACATCGCTAAAAAAAAAATCTGCTCATTATCACGTTGTTGTTTGCGGGATCTTGCTGTGCGCAAATTGGCTGCTGTGTTTCCTACATTACAACAGTGACTGCACTTTTAAAGTACTTCATTGGCTGTAAAGCGCTTTGAGAGGTCCCGAGGTTGTGAAAGGCGCTATAGAAATGCAAGTCTTTCTTTCATAGAGGGGTCAGGGAATGGGCTAGAACAAATGAATATACACGAGGAAAACATGGTGGGCAAGACTGGGGAAAGCCAACTGTCCCATCGTGGCTCATCCAGCCACGGAGTCCCCCCACCCAGCACAGTTGTTTCTTAAATGATTCCAACCACTTAAGACTCTTTCAGTGTCTTGAGGTCAGTGTCCACATCATGAGGGGTTTTGATAAGAGTAGAGAGGGAGAAACTGTTTCCATTGGCAGGAGGGTCGGTATCCAGAGGACACAGGTTTAAGATAATTCTCAAAAGAGCCAGGGGGGAGATGAGGAGAATTTTTTTACGGAGCGAGTTGTTGTGATCTGGAACGCGCTGCCTGAAAGGGCGGTGGAAGCAGATTCAATAGTAACTTTCAAAAGGGAATTGGATAAATACTTTACTTTAAAAGGAAAAATTTGCAGGGCTGTGGGGAAACAGCAGGGGGAGTGGGACTGAATTGGACAGATCTTTCAAAGAGCCGGCACAGGCACAGTGGGCCGAATGGCCTCCTTCTGTGCTGTATCATTCTATGATTCTATAATATAGGTGTACAAAGGCATAGGATTACACAGAATGTACAGCACAGAAGCAGGCCATTCAGCCCAACAGGTCCCTGCCGAAATGACACTAATTTCAAAGAGCCGGCACAGGCACGATGGGCCGAATGGCCTCCTTCTGTGCTGTATCATTCTATGATTCTATAATATAGGTGTACAAAGGCATAGGATTACACAGAATGTACAGCACAGAAGCAGGCCATTCAGCCCAACAGGTCCCTGCCGAAATGACACTAATTTCAAAGAGCCAGCACAGGCACGATGGGCCGAACGGCCCCCTTCTGTGGATAAAAGTCAACGGGCGCACGCCTCTGTTCCTCGGCGCTGTTTCCAGCTTCTAGCTGATGCTGCTGCTACTCCGGGGGGATGGGACACTGCCGTGGGCGGGAAATCTTAACACGGCCTTTACCAGATCGTGACTCCCTGCCCACTGCAGGGTTCCATCTCCCGGAACAGCCGCGGTTTCAGGAACAAGCCAGCAAAGGTGGGAGAGCGGGGAGAGGAGGAGGAGGCTAGCCGGAGCTGAGGGCGTGTTGGGGAGGGGATGCAAGAGAACTAGCATCGACTGGAAGGGATGAGGAGAAGAGAGCCTCCGTGTTAACGTATAAACAATTTTAAAGCTAAACAGCATTCAGGTTTAGTATTAGACTGCGCTAATACAACTGAAATTTTCAACAGCCTCAACAGCTTCTTGGGGGAGAGAGTTCCCGATTTCCACCACCCTTTGTGTGAAGAAGTGCTTCCTGACATCACCCCTGAACGGCCTGGCTCTAATTTTAAGGTTATGCCTCATCGTTCTGGACTCCCCCCACCGGAGGAAATAGTTTCTCTCTCTGTGCCCTGTCAAATCCTTTAATCATCATAAACACCTCACTTAGATCACCCCTTAATCTTCTATACTCGAGGGAATACAAGCCCAGTCTGTGCAACCTGTCCTCGTAATTTAACCCGTTTAGCCCCCGGTATCATTCTGGTGAATCTGCGCTGCTCCCTCTCCAAGGACAATGTTTCCTTGCTGGAGATTTGACAGAGGTGTTCAAAATCATGAAGGGTTCTGATAGAGCAAATAAGGAGAAACTGTTTCCAATGGCAGAAGGGTCGGTAACCAGGTGACACAGATTTAAGGTGATTGGCAAAAGGACCAGAGACGACATGAGGAAACATTTTTTTTACGCAGCGAGTTGTTGTGATCTGGAACGCGCTGCCTGAAAGGGCGGTGGGAGCAGATTCAATAGTAACTCTCAAAAGAGAATTGGATAAATACTTGATGAGAAAAGATTTACAAGGCCATAAGGAGAGAGCAGGGGGGGGGGGGGAGTGGGACTAATTGGATAGCTCTACCAAAGAGCCGGCACAGGCACGATGGGCCGAATGGGCTCCTTGTGTGCTGCGTGATTCTATATCGCACAAAGTCAAGATCTACCCCCAGGGCAGCAGCCTCCGAACCAAACTCAAGCCTCAGGCACTTGACAGAAGTTCAGCCTCACCAGCATCGCTTAACAAGTTGCATTTCAAACAGAAGCTGGGCTATTTCATGGGTACACTGAAATAATGTTTGCTAATGATTTACATTTTCAACATAGTTGTTACGTTAGAAATTGTAAAAAAACTGAACAGGTGGGCTGAAAAATCAAAATGGCAGCCAAAACATGTCACATGTAGATCGGTCTTCTCAGTAAGGAGTTCAATCGCTTCCGGAGGAGAAAAAAAATACTGACAGAAAAAATTCCTAAAACTAAAATATTGGTGGGGCAATTTTTTATGCTGGATAAGCCCCCAGAAGGAACAATCGCTAAACCTGCCGCCAAAATACCGAATCTGCTTTTCCTTTAGCGATGCTGACATCACACAAACCCGTTGCCGTTGTGCGGTCGTCGTGGAGACGTGCTGAGTGGGAGGAGGAAAGAGGAAGTGAAGCTGAATTTTTTTTAAAAAAGCGCATTATACTGTCTCCTGTCTGGGAGCGCTGCCTCGTCTGTTCAATGTCATTTAAATTGACACATTCTGTACATCAATTGTGTTAAACAACACTTGCATACTTGTAAAGTGGATAATGACATCTTTACAGCCTACAGTAGCTCCCTTTTCTACCCAGCGGTTGTCTTTGCTTCTACTTCAGGGAGAAAAATAGCAAGAATCGTGTATTTATACAGCGTCTTTAATGTAGTAAAACATCCCAAGGCGCTTCACAGCAGGCAATCAAACAAAAAGCTGACGCAGAACCACGTAAGTAGATATAGTATTCAGATTTTCAGATTTAGTATTAGGCTGCGCTAATACAATTGAAATTTTCAACTGACCACCCCCCCCCCGCCGCCAGCCACAGCAGCTTTTCGGGGGAGAGAGTTCCAGATTTCCACCACCCTTTGTGTGAAGAAGTGCTTCCGGACATCACCCCTGAACGGCCTGGCTCTAATGTTAAGGTTGTGCCCCCCTGTTCTGGACTCCCCCCATCAGAGGAAATGGTTTCTCTCTCTGTGCCCTGTCAAATCCTTTAATCATCTCACTTAGATCACCCCTTAATCTTATATACTCAAGGGAATACAAGCCCAGTCTGTACAACCTGTCCTCGTAATTTAACCCCTTTTAGCCTCTGGTATCATTCTGGTGAATCTGCGCTCCACCCCCTTAGGTGACCAAAAGCTTGGTCAAAGAGGTAGGTTTTATGGAGCATCTCAAAGGAGGAGAGAGAGGTTTAGGGAGGGAATTCCAGAGCTCAGGGCCCAGGCAGCTGAAGGCACGGCCGCCAATGGTGGAGCGATTAAAATCGGGGATGCTCAAGAGGCCAGAATTGGAGGAACACAGAGAAACAGAGCACAACCTTGACACTGCACCTGCAAACAGGTGCAATCCAGTTCTGTTCTTAATTAATATGATTAAATTAGCCATGGTGATAACCCTGATCAGTTGACAAATAAAAGCTTCTTTTTTTTTAACTGCGCAAGGCGGCAACAGAGTTACGAGACTCTGGAAACTCATTCCATAGAGCCACCTAGTGGCCAGCGGCAACTACACTGTGACAGTTGGGTTGGAAATGTTGACATAGCAATTTACAATGGCAAACGTCGACAAGGAAGCACAGTCAAAAAAAGAGCTGCTCGCTGAGCCGCGGCTGACACACCAAGGGGAGCCAGCAGAAGGGGAGAAGAAAAAAGAGTGGGAATTGAAAATCTTCCTGCAGCGCAGGAGAGCGGCAGCCCACGCCCAGGCTGTACCACCGATACGGTTCCGCATGAGCTGGTTCAAAGGTCACCTGTCTGAAGTTCAATATTAAGATCTACGAACAAATGCTGGAAAAGGTCACGGACAGAAATGAATAAATGAATGAGAGACAGCAACTGAAATCGCTCAGTCACCGGGGGCAGATTGGTTTATTTTTTTCTGTTGAAATCCGTATAAAAAAAATTATATAACCCGTCCGATCTCTAAAAGTCAGTCTTTAACATGAAGCCGTTATTTAAAATCACATCTTGTCTGACCAGTCGACAAAACAACAGCGCGAGCGTCCCTCTGTGTTTTTGAAGTATAATTATTCCTTGGCTGCAGATTGTGCTGAGCTCAGTGCCTTTTTGGTTTCCATTTCGCGGGGCGTTGCTTAGATGACCCGTGCTTCCGGCCGAAGGCAGCTTCCAAATCAAGCGCTCTTACAAGTGGTCACTTCAGCACAACGACGTGTAATTAAATGGCCCCTGACATGAATCTTGTCATTCATGCGGAAATGACTTATGAAGTAATACTGAGCGGCCTACGGGTGGCGCTGTCCAGGGAGAGTATAAATACTCGGGCACGGACCCAGCTTGCTCAGGACATTCTTTAACAGGAACTAGTGAAGGACACAACTAGACCTCCATGTTGTAAAACAGTTGATTAAAGCCTTGTTTAATACTCAGACCAAGTGGCTAGTAGTTTTCTTACGTCAGCCCCCGCTGTGAATGTCTGAACACAATTACCAGTTTACAACGTTCTTCATGAAGCAGGGAAAGCCGAGGGTCCAACAGCGCTCATCAATAACCACCCGCACCAGACTTCCGAGCAGACTTTCACGGGCAGAAACCACAGCTTCTCTTCCGAAAACCCCCCCCCCCGCAGGGGCCAAAAGCTCCAGCGAGGAGCTGAGCAGCGGAGAGTGGGAAAGCCCGAGGATCGGTCCATGGCACCTGCGGAGTTAGTTAATCACAGTCAGGCGGTGGTTAGAGCTCTACAAGTGGCACCTGGGTTGGGGGGAAGGGTGGGGAACCATAGAAACATAGAAGATAGGAGCAGGAGTTGGCCATTCGGCCTCTCGAGCCATTCAATGAGATCATGGCTGATCATCCAAATTCAGTACCCTGTCCCTGCCTTCTCCCCATATTCCTTGATCCCTTTAGCCTTAAGAAATATATCCAACTCCTTCTTGAATATATTTAATGAATTGGCCTCAACTGCCTTCTGTGGTAGAGAATTCCACAGGTTCACCACTCTCTGGGTGAAGAAATTCCTCCTCATCTCAGTCCTAAATGGCTTACCCCTTATCCTTAGACTGTGACCCCTGGTTCTGGACTCCCCCGCCATCGGGAACATCCTTCCTGCATCTAGTCTGTCTAGTCCTGTTAGAATTTTATAAGTTTCAATGAGATCCCCTCTCATTCTTCTAAACTCCAGCGAGTATAAGCCCAATCGACCCAATCTCTCCTCATACGCCATTCCTGCCATCCTAGGTATCAGTCTGGTGAATCTTCGCTGCACTCCCTCCATGGCAAGAACATCCTTCCTCAGATAAGGCGACCAAAACTACACACAATACTCAAGGTGTGGTCTCACCAAGGCCCTGTACAACTGCAGCAAGACAGCCTTGTTCCTGTACTCAAACCCTCTCGCTACGAAGGCCAACATACCATTTGCCTTCTTAACCGCCTGCTGCACCTGCATGCTTACCTTCAGCGACTGGTGCACAAGGACACCCAGGTCTCTTTGCACTTCCCCTTCTCCCAATCTATTGCCATTCAGATAATAATCTGCCTTCCTGTTTTTGCCACTAAAGTGGACAACCTCGCATTTATCCACGTTATATTGCATCTGCCATGCTTCTGCCCAATCACCCAACCTGTCCAAATCATACTGGAGTTTCTCGGCATCCTCCTCACAGCACACACGCCCACCCAGCTTTGTGTCGTCTGCAAACATGGAGATATTACATCTAGTTCCCTTGTCTAGATCATTAATATATAACCAACGGCTGATAGTCCCACTCCCGATGGCTGGAAGGGTGCAGGCACAGCCACTGGACGCCAAGGGGATTGGGATCAGGTGTGATGCCTCCCTGTAGTTCAATAGCCAGCTGACAATTCACTGTGCCGGCTCACGGGTGACTAATGACCAAATGGGTGCGGGTGACTGGTGTCAGGGGAATTGTCTCACAGGAAGGAGTAAATGCCTTCAACTTCAAGAAAAAGAGGAAGAAACCTCCTTGCTGACTCTGTAGCTAAAGAATTCAGCCCTGGATTTGTTAAGGACAACCCAGTTAATGGCTTGAGATGACCCTCACAAACCTTAGTGAAAAGAATCACTTCTGCTCAAGTGTCAGTTCCATGGATACCATTTCTCTCAAACTGAGAACCTCGAAGAAGGGCCACAGCCCAGAGTGCGATATTACCTCGGTCAAGGAAAAGACATAAATCAAGTAGTGGTCAGATAACTCCAAGCTTGGCTTTTAAAATCTTGCCAACATAAGAACATAAGAATTAGGAACAGGAGGAGGCCATTTAGCCCCCTCGAGCCTGCACCGCCATTCAATGAGATCATGGCTGATCAAAATCAAATCAAATCAACTTTTATTGTCATTGTTAGTGCACAAGTGCAGTACAACGAAATGTAGGCTTGCGGCTCCCGAGAGTGTACATTTAGATTAAGACATTCAACATACATTTGGCTTGTAATACATTAACATAAACATAACCATAATAAAGTTTATTTGTGGAGTTCAGTAGGATGACAGCCCTGGGAAAGAAGCTGTTCCTAAATCTGGTCGTACGGGTGCGAATGCATCTGTAGCGTCTCCCAGATGGCAGGAGGGCGAACAGACTGTGGCTGGGGTGGGTAGGGTCTTTGATGATGGACCGTGACCTCCGTAGACAGCGTTTCTGGTATATGTGCTCTATGGTCGGTAGCCGGATGCCGGTAATGCGTTGGGCAGTTTTGACTACCCGCTGCAGGGCTTTCCGGTCATAGTAGCTGCAGCTGCCATACCATACTGTGATACAGTTCGTCAGGATGCTCTCTATCGTGCAGCGGTAAAAGTTAGAGAGGATCAGGGGTGACAGGTTACATCCTTCAGCCTCCTTAGGAAATATAGGCGCTGCTGGGCCTTCTTCACCAGAGAGGTGGTATTGAGGGACCAGGAGACCTAACTCCATGTACCCCTCTTTCCTCCTTTGAGACACTCCTTAAAACCTATCTCTTTGACCATGCTTTTGGTCACCAGTCCCAATATCTCCTTATGTGGCTCGGTGTCAAAATTTGTTTGATAATCGCTCCTGTGAAGCACCTTGGGAAGTTTTACTACATTAAAGGCGCTATATAAATGCAAGCCATTGTTGTTGTTGGGCGCGAGGTGCCAGTGAGCTCAACTGATTAGTAAAGAGAGATGCCAGTGATTAAGTGAGAAGTAATAAAAGTTAAATGGCTGCTTTAAACTGAGGTTGGATTTACAGCAAAACTTAGGTGCAAAATTAATAAAACGCTCACTCAGTCTCCCGCTCCAACTTATTTGGACAGGTTGGGTGATTGGGCAGAAGCACGGCAGGTGCAGTATAATGTGGATAAATGCGAGGTTATCCACTTTGGTGGCAAAAACAGGAAGGCAGATTATTATCTGAACGGCAATAGATTGGGAGAAGGGGAAGTGCAACGAGACCTGGGTGTCCTTGTGCACCAGTTGCTGAAGGTAAGCATGCAGGTGCAGCAGGTGGTTAAGAAGGCAAATGGTATGTTGGCCTTCGTAGCGAGAGGATTCGAGTACAGGAACAAGGCTGTCTTGCTGCAGTTGTACAGGGCCTTGGTGAGACCACACCTTGAGTATTGTGTGCAGTTTTGGTCGCCTTATCTGAGGAAGGGTGTACTTGCCATGGAGGGAGTGCAGCGAAGATTCACCAGACTGATACCTGGGATGGCAGGAATGACATATGAGGAGAGATTGGGTCGATTGGGCTTATATTCGCTGGAGTTTAGAAGATTGAGAGGGGATCTCATTGAAACTTATAAAATTCTAACAGGACTAGACAGACTAGATGCAGGAAGGATGTTCCCGATGGCTGGGGAGTCCAGAACCAGGGGTCACAGTCTAAGGATAAGGGGTAAGCCATTTAGGACAGAGATGAGGAGGAATTTCTTCACCCGGAGAGTGGTGAATCTGTGGAATTCTCTACCACAAAAGGCAGTTGAGGCCAATTCATTAAATATATTCAAGAAGGAGTTGGATATATTTCTTAAGGCTAAAGGGATCAAGGGATATGGGGAGAAGGCAGGGACAGGGTACTGAATTTGGATGATCAGCCATGATCGCATTGAATGGCAGAGCAGGCTCGAGGGGCCGAATGGCCTACTCCTGCTCCTATCTTCTATGTTTCTATGTTTCCCCAAAAATGCAAAGCTGGAAACTCTTTACCCCTCTCAGTCCTCTCTTCCACCTACAATCTACAGGGTGCTCAAAGCCAAGCTTGCAGACAAGCTACTCACTAACTTCTTGATTTACCTCTCAACTTGTGGTCCTCCAGCTGAAATATCAAACAGCCTGCATCTGCCTGCTCCGCTGGTTGAAGTGGACATCCGCCTTGGCTCAGTGGGCAGTCCTCTCATCTCAGAATCAGAGGGTTGTGAGACTTAAGCCCAGAATCTAGGCTGATTCTAGGGCTGTGGAGGCTCAGTCATTGGGTATATTCAAAACAGAAGTCGATAGATTTCTGACTAGTAAGGGCATCAAGGGATATGGCGATAGGGCCGGTGAATGGAGTTGAGGCAGAAGATCAGCCATGATCTCATTGAATGGCGGAGCAGGCTCGAAGGGCCGAATGGCCTACTCCTGCTCCTATTTCTTATGTTTTTATGTTCTTATGATACTCCCAGTGCAGCACTGAGGGCATGCTGCACTGTTGGAGGTGCCGTCTTCCGGATGAGAAAGAAAAGAAAGACTTGCATTGATATAGCGCCTTTCATGACCACCGGACGTCCCAAAACGCTTTATAGACAATTAAGTACATTTTTTTTGAAGTGTAGTCACTGTTGTACTGGGACATTAAACAGTGGTCCTGCCTGCCCTCTCAGGTGAACATAAAAGATCCCGTGGCACTGTTCAAAGATAGAGCAGGAGAGTTCTCCCCGGTGTCCTGGCCAACATTTATCCCTCAAACAACATCACAAAAAACAGTTTGATTGATCATTTATCTCATTGCTGTTTGTGGGACCTTGCTGTGCGCAAATTGGTGTCTGTCTACGTTACAACATTGACGAACTTCATTGGCGGTGAAGTTCTTCGGGATGCTGTGAAAGGTGCGATTCAAATGAAAGTTCTTTCTTTACTTTTAAAAGATCCCGTGGCACTATTTGGAAAAAATAGTGGGAAGTTCTCCCAGTGTCTGAGCCAACATAGTTCCTTCTAAACAACACAACCAACAACAGGTTTGTGGGATCTTGCCGGGTGCAAGCCAGCAAGCCGCGTTCGCCATCGGAACAAGAGTCACTGCAATTCCAAGTCATTCATTGGGTGAAAGACTGAGAAGTGTGAGCGGCGTGATCAGACGTTAGAGCACAGAAACAGGAGGAGGCCCTTCAGCCCCTCGAGCCTGTTCCTCCATTCAATCAGATCATGGGTTGATCTGTGGCCTAACTCCATCCACCCGCCTTGGCTCCATATCCCTTAATACCCTGGGCTAGCAAAACTCTATCGAGCTCAGATTTAAAATGATTAATTGAGCTTTGCAGCGACTGCTTTTATGTAGGACAGAGGTCCATGTTTCGACCACCCTCTGCGTGAAGAAGTGTTTCCAAAATATCTCTCCTGAATGGCCTGGCTCTGAGTTTAAGGGGGAATGAGAACGGATCTGACCCGGGTAAATGGGAATCAAAGATTGGCAGGCAAAACTGTAATGGAACAATGGGCAGCCTTTAAAGAGGAAACAGTTCCGAAGTAACAACAGAAAATGCTGGAAAAACTCAGCAGGGCCAGGCAACATCCGTGGAGAGAGAAACAGCGTTAACGTTTCGGGTCGAAGACCCTTCTACAGTTCTGTAGGGTTCTGACGAAGGGTCTTCGACCTGAAACGTTGACTCTATTTCTCTCTCCACGGATGCTGCCCTGGCCTGCTGAGTTTTTCCAGCCTTTTCTGTTGTTATTTCGGATTTCCAGCATCCGCAGTATTTTGCTACAGGGAATAGTTCAGGTACAGTTGAGGTACATTCCCACTAGGGGGAAAGGTAGGGCAACTAATGTCAGGGCTCCCTGGATGACGAAAGAGATAGAGAATATGATGAAGCAGAGAAAGAGTGCGTATGACAGATGTCAGGTTGCAAATACATCCGAGAATCAGGCTATATATAGAAAGGTCAGAGGAGAAGCGAAAAAGAAAATAAGAGGGGCAAAGAGAGGGAATGAGAATAGAATGGCAGCCAACATAAAAGGGAATCCAAAAGTCTTCTATAGGCATATAAATAATAATCGTGTAGTAAGAGGAGGGGTGGGGCCGATTAGGGACCAAAAAGGAGACCTACGCATGGAGGCAGAGGGTATGGCTGAGGTACTAAATGAGTACGTTGCATCTGTCTTCACCAAGGAAGAGGATGCTGCCATAGACATAGTGAAGGAGGAGCTAGTGGAGATACTTGATAGGATAAAAATTGATAAAGAGGAGGTACTAGAAAGGGTGGCTGTACTTAAAGTAGATAAATCACCAGGGGCGGACAGGATGCATCCTAGGATGCTGAGGGAATTAAGGGCGGGAATTGCGGAGGTACTGGCCATAATCTTCCAATCCTCCTTGGATACAGGGGTGATGCCAGAGGACTGGAGAAATTGCAAATGTTACACCATTGTTCAAAAAGTGTGTAAAGGTAAACCCAGCAACTACATACCAGTCAGTTTGACCTCGGTAGTGGGGAAACTTTTAAAAACAGTAATCAGGGACAAAATTAACAGTCACTTGGACAAGTGTGGATTAATTAAGGAAAGCCAGTACGGATTTGTTGAAGGCAAATCGTGCTTAACTAACTTGATTCAGTTCTTTGATGAGGTAACAGAGAGGGTTGATGAGGGCAATGTGGTTGACGTGGTGTACATGGATTTCCAAAAGGCGTTCGACAAAGTGCCACATAATAGGCTTGCCAGCAAAGTTGAAGCCCATGGAATAAAAGGGACAGTGGCAGCATGGATACAGAATTGGCTAAGTGACAGGAAACAGTAGTGGTGAACGATTGATTTTCGGACTGGAGGAAGGTATACAGTGGTGTTCCCCAGGGGTCGGTTCTCGGACCACTGCTTTTCTTGATATATATTAATGATTTGGACATGGGTGTACAGGGCACAATCTCAAAATTTGCAGATAACACAAAACTTGGAAGTATAGTGAGCAGTGAGGAGGAGAGTGATAGACTTCAGGAAGACATAGACAGGCTGGTGAAATGGGCGGACACGTGGCAGATGAAATTTAACGCAGAAAAGTGTGAAGTGATACATTTTGGTAGAAAGAATGAGGAGAGGCAATATAAACTAAAGGGTACAATCCTAAAAGGGGTGCATGAACAGAGACACCTGGGGGTATGTGTGTACAAATCGTTGAAGGTGGCAGGGCAGGTTGAGAAAGCAGTTAAAAAGGCTTACGGGATCCTGGGCTTCATGAATAGAGGCATAGAGTACAGAAGTGTGGAAATTATGATGAACCTTTATAAAACACTGGTTCGGCCTCAACTGGAGTACTGTTCCAATTCTGGGCACCGCACTCTAGGAAGGATGTGAAGGCCTTAGAGAGGGTGCAGAAAAGATTTACAAGAATGGTTCCAGGAATGAGGGACTTCAGTTACGTGGATAGACTGGAGAAGCTGGGGTTGTTCTCCTTGGAGCAGAGAAGATTGAAAGGAGATTTCATAGAGGTGTTCAAAATCATGAGGGGTGTGGACAGAGTAGATAG
Organism: Somniosus microcephalus; assembly: GCF_052327205.1. Lineage (NCBI taxonomy): Eukaryota > Metazoa > Chordata > Chondrichthyes > Squaliformes > Somniosidae > Somniosus > Somniosus microcephalus. The sequence goes on along the minus strand of NC_140994.1, from coordinate 13,202,388 downwards.
AGGGAAACTGTTCCCATTGGCAGAAGGGTCGAGAACCAGAGGACACAGGTTTAAGGTGATTGGCAGAAGAACCAAAGGCGACGTAAGAAAAAACTCTTTACGCAGCGAGTGGTTAGGACCTGGAATTCACTGCCTGAAAGGGTGGTGGAGGCAGATTCAATCGTGGCTTTCAAAAGGGAATTGGATAAGTATCTGAAGGAAAGAAATTTGCAGGGCTACGGGGAAAGGGCGGGGGAGTGGGACTAGCTGAAGTGCTCTCGCAGAGAGCCGGCACAGGCTCGACGGGCCGAATGGCCTTCTTCCGTGCTGTAACCATTCTATGGTGATTCTATGATTCTAAGGCTATGTTCCCTTGTCCTAGACTCCCCCACCAGCGGGAAAAATGTTTCTCTCTATCTACTCTCTCAATTCCTTTCAAAATCCTAAAAGCCTCATATAGTTGATGAGTCAGCCTTTCCTTCCTGACTCTTTTTAACCTTGGTCCTGTGCTACACTATAGGCCTCGGTCTTTACCTCCAATAAATAAAGCATTCCAAAGCAGCAACCCAGGCAGGAGCGAAGCCACTCGGGAATTGGCTCGACTGCGTTCTGCATGAAGGGAACAGAGGACAAGCTGCAAGGGTAACACTTGAGTGTTTTATAAAACTCAGCGACCCCGAGATCAGATCTGCAATCATGGGCACACTTCCTGACACCTCCAATGGGAATGTAAGGAAACAGACCAGATCAGTTCCATTCTACACTGTCCCCTGCTCTCAAGCGAGGAATATTTCCACAGTTCTTTATAAAAATGGTGATGTAAGAAAACTACTAGGCCCTTGGTTTGAGTATTAAACAAAGTTTTAATCAACTGTTTCTCAACATGGAGATCTAGTTGTCCTTCACTAGTTCCTGTTTACAAAATGTCCTGAGCAAGCTGGGCCCATGCCCGAGTATTTATACTCTCCCTGGACAGCGCCACCAGCAGGCCGCACAGTATTATTTCATAAGTCATTTCTACATGAATGGCAAGATTCATGTCAAATGGTTTGTGGTATTGGTCACACATAGGGCTGAATTTTAATGGGGAAGGCGGGTTGGGCAGCCTCCGTTTCCCACCCGCAGCCAGTCAGATGGAGAGGCTGGCTGGCTCCGGGTGGGTAGGCCTGTGGCACGAGGCCACAGAGGAGGAAGGAGGGAGGGATCGCGTGGGGGCCGGGGGATGGCCGGAGGAGCAACACAGGGGGGTGGGGAAGGGTCGGGTGAGGATTGGGGACTGGGACCAGCACGGGGGGGGGATGGGGAAGGGTCGGGTGAGGATCAGGGACCGGGACTAGCACTGGGGGGATGGGGAAGCGTCGTGTGAGGATCGGGGACCGGGACCAGCACGGTGGGGGGGGCGGGGGTCGTGTGAGGATCGGGGACCGGGGGAACATGGGGGTGGTAGGGGGAGGTTGGGGAGGCGGGTGGGGAGCGGTTCGGCAGGGACACTGGATTCAGGAGGTCAGTGAAAAGACACTTACCTCCTGGATCCAGCAGGCCTCACCTTGCTTTAGCTGACAGGTTTCACAAGGCCTGCAAAACCCAACCAGCTAAAGTTACATTCAAAATGGAGGTTAAAAGCAGAGGTTTACAGCCTCATTATAATATTTAAATAGACCACCCGCCTCCTGGCAGTGGGTTGGCTGCCCTGGTCCCGCCTCTGTTAAAAGGGGCGGGTTGGAGGCAGGTTCAGGTCAGAATTCAGATTTTTTAACCTTTAACCTCCCACTCGACCCCAACCCACCCGGTTGTTTAGGTTAAAATCCCCCCCACCGCCCCCAACAGTGTAGGGAGGAAATATTCCCCCAAAAATCTAAAGCAGTGTGTTAATATTCCATACTTTTTCAATCGCTCCTCACTGGATTCCCAAGCTCCACCTACAGAAATGCAGAACTCATGCCCTCTGGCGCAAAGTCCTGCTCGATCCTGACCCTGTCGACCGCCTCTGGGTCCCTGCTCATCAGTACAGCAGCTTCAGAATCCTCTGTCACAGAGGCTGTGCCTTGAGTGAGACTTTAAACGAAGGCTCAATCTGTTCTGTGGGTGGATGTAAAATATCCCAACACACTTTTGGGGAGTTCTCCCCGGCGTCCTGGGGCCAATATTTATCCCTCAACCAACACCACTAAAAATAGATGATCTGGTCATTTATCTCATTGTCGTTTGTGGGAGCTTCCTGTGCGCAAATTGGCTGCCGCTTTTCCGACTTTACAAAAAGTGATGACACTTCAAAAGTACTTCATTGGCTGTTAAGTGTTTTGGGATACACTGAGGATGTGATAGGCGTTATAGAAATGCAAGTTCTTTCTTTGTTTTATACATGCTGACTGTAAGCAGCCATCTTGTATAGGATTTACAACAGACAACGCTGGAAAAACTCAGCGGGCCAGGGCAGTGTCCGTGGAGAGAGAAATGGAGGGTCATCGACCTGAAACGTTGATTCTGTTTCTCTCTCCACGGATGCTGCCCTGGCCCGCTGAGTTTTTCCAGTGTGTTCTGTTGTTATTTTGGATTTCCAGTATCCGCAGTATTTTGCTATCGTCTTGTATAGGATTACTTCACTGAGATCATGGGTGGACTTCTGGCACAGCGTTGTTCTTGAGTTGTGCTCCATTATTATCTGATGAGAATGATAAAGGAATGACTGGCTTATTAAGTTTTTAATCAACGTTGTATGCATTAGTATTCGGCAGCTAGTGTCTCGTGGACTCACTGCAGTCTGGATCTACCAGTGTGTGTCTGTATGTGTGTGTGTGTGAGTGTGTGTGTGAGAGAGTGGTGTGTGAGAGAGAGTGGTGTGTGTGTGAGAGTGGTGTGTGTGTGAGAGTGGTGTGTGTGAGAGTGGTGTGTGTGAGAGAGTGGTGTGTGAGAGAGAGTGGTGTGTGTGTGAGAGTGGTGTGTGTGTGAGAGTGGTGTGTGTGTGAGAGTGGTGTGTGTGTGAGAGTGGTGTGTGTGAGAGAGTGGTGTGTGTGTGAGAGTGGTGTGTGTGAGACAGTGGTGTGTGTGAGAGAGTGGTGTGTGAGAGAGTGGTGTGTGTGAGAGAGTGGTGTGTGTGAGAGAGTGGTGTGTGTGTGAGTGGTGTGTGTGAGAGAGTGGTGTGTGTGAGAGAGTGGTGTGTGTGTGAGAGTGGTGTGTGTGAGAGAGTGGTGTGTGAGAGAGTGGTGTCTGTGTGTGAGAGTGGTGTGTGTGAGAGAGTGGTGTGTGTGAGAGAGTGGTGTGTGTGAGAGAGAGTGGTGTGTGTGAGAGAGTGGTGTGTGTGTGAGAGAGTGGTGTGTGTGAGAGAGAGTGGTGTGTGTGAGAGAGTGGTGTGTGTGAGAGAGTGGTGTGTGTGAGAGTGGTGTGTGTGAGAGTGGTGTGTGTGAGAGAGTGGTGTGTGTGAGAGAGTGGTGTGTGTGTGAGAGTGGTGTGTGTGTGAGAGTGGTGTGTGAGAGAGTGGTGTGTGTGAGAGAGTGGTGTGTGTGTGAGAGAGAGTGTGTGTGAGAGAGTGGTGTGTGTGAGAGTGGTGTGTGTGAGAGAGTGGTGTGTGTGAGAGAGTGGTGTGTGAGAGAGAGTGGTGTGTGAGAGAGAGTGCTGTGTGTGAGAGTGGTGTGTGTGAGAGTGGTGTGTGAGAGAGAGTGGTGTGTGTGAGAGTGGTGTGTGTGAGAGAGTGGTGTGTGTGAGAGAGTGGTGTGTGAGACAGAGTGGTGTGTGTGAGAGAGTGGTGTGTGTGTGAGTGGTGTGTGTGAGAGAGTGGTGTGTGTGAGAGAGTGGTGTGTGTGAGAGAGTGGTGTGTGTGAGAGAGTGGTGTGTGTGAGAGAGTGGTGTGTGTGAGAGTGGTGTGTGTGAGAGAGTGGTGTGTGTGAGAGAGTGGTGTGTGAGAGAGAGTGGTGGTGTGTGAGAGTGGTGTGTGTGAGAGTGGTGTGTGTGAGAGTGGTGTGTGTGAGAGTGGTGTGTGAGAGAGAGTGGTGTGTGTGTGAGAGTGGTGTGTGTGTGAGAGTGTGTGTGTGTGAGTGGTGTGTGTGTGAGAGTGGTGTGTGTGAGAGAGTGGTGTGTGTGAGAGAGTGGTGTGTGTGAGAGAGTGGTGTGTGAGAGTGTGTGTGTGTGAGAGAGTGGTGTGTGAGAGAGTGGTGTGTGTGAGAGAGTGGTGTGTGTGTGAGAGTGGTGTGTGTGAGAGTGGTGTGTGTGAGAGTGGTGTGAGTGGTGTGAGAGAGTGGTGTGTGAGAGAGTGGTGTGTGTGGTGTGTGTGAGAGTGGTGTGGTGTGTGTGAGAGTGGTGTGTGTGAGAGAGTGGTGTGTGAGAGAGTGGTGTGTGTGAGAGTGGTGTGTGTGAGAGTGGTGTGTGAGAGAGTGGTGTGTGTGAGAGAGTGGTGTGTGTGAGAGAGTGGTGTGTGTGAGAGAGTGGTGTGTGTGAGAGAGTGGTGTGTGTGAGAGAGTGGTGTGTGTGAGAGTGGTGTGTGTGAGAGAGTGGTGTGTGTGTGAGAGAGTGGTGTGTGTGGAGTGGTGGAGAGTGGTGTGTGTGAGAGTGTGGTGTGTGAGAGAGTGGTGTGTGTGAGAGTGGTGTGTGTGTGAGAGTGGTGTGTGTGAGAGAGTGGTGTGTGTGAGAGTGGTGTGTGAGTGTGTGTGGTGAGAGTGGTGTGTGTGTGAGTGGTGTGTGTGAGAGAGTGGTGTGTGAGAGAGTGTGTGTGTGAGAGAGTGGTGTGTGTGAGAGGTGGTGTGTGAGTGGTGTGTGTGTGGAGTGGTGTGAGAGTGGTGTGTGTGAGTGGTGTGTGGGTGTGTGTGAGAGTGGTGTGTGTGAGAGAGGTGGTGTGTGTGAGAGAGTGGTGTGTGTGTGAGAGTGGTGTGTGTGAGAGAGTGGTGTGTGTGAGAGTGGTGTGTGTGAGAGTGGTGGTGTGTGTGAGAGTGGTGTGTGTGTGAGGTGGTGTGTGTGAGAGGTGGTGTGTGTGGGAGTGGTGTGTGTGAGAGTGGTGTGTGTGTGAGAGTGGTGTGTGTGTGAGAGTGGTGTGTGTGTGAGAGTGGGGTGTGTGTGGGTGGTGTGTGAGAGGTGGTGGTGTGGAGTGTGTGTGTGTGTGTGAGAGTGGTGTGTGTGAGAGTGGTGTGTGTGAGTGGTGTGTGTGAGAGTGGTGTGTGTGTGTGAGGTGGTGTGTGTGAGGAGTGGTGTGTGTGTGAGAGTGGTGTGTGTGGAGTGTGGTGTGTGTGTGAGAGTGGTGTGTGTGAGAGTGGTGTGTGTGAGAGTGGTGTGTGTGGGTGTGTGTGTGTGTGGAGTGGTGTGTGTGAGAGAGTGTGTGTGTGAGGAGTGGTGTGTGTGAGGTGGTGTGTGTGTGGAGTGGTGTGTGTGGTGTGTGTGGTGTGGTGTGTGAGAGAGTGGTGTGTGTGAGAGTGGTGTGTGTGAGAGTGGTGTGTGTGTGAGTGTGGGTGTGTGTGAGTGGGGTGTGTGAGTGTGTGTGTGTGGTGTGTGTGGAGTGTGGTGTGTGTGAGAGTGGTGTGTGTGTGGGGGGTGGTGTGTGTGAGTGGGTGTGTGGGTGTGTGTGTGGGTGGTGTGTGTGAGAGTGGTGTGTGTGAGTGGGTGTGTGTGTGAGTGTGTGGAGAGGTGGTGTGTGTGTGAGAGTGGTGTGTGTGAGAGGTGGGTGTGTGAGAGTGGTGTGTGTGAGAGGTGGTGTGTGTGTGAGAGTGGTGTGTGTGGAGAGTGGTGTGTGTGGTGAGTGGTGTGTGTGTGTGAGAGTGGTGTGTGTGAGAGAGTGGTGTGTGAGAGAGTGGTGTGTGTGAGTGTGGTGGTGTGTGTGAGAGTGGTGTGTGTGAGAGAGTGGTGTGTGTGAGAGTGGTGTGTGTGAGAGTGGTGTGTGTGTGAGAGTGGTGTGTGTGAGAGGTGGTGTGTGTGAGAGAGTGGTGTGTGTGAGAGAGTGGTGTGTGTGAGAGAGTGGTGTGTGTGAGAGAGTGGGTGTGTGTGAGAGTGGTGTGTGTGAGAGAGTGGTGTGTGTGAGAGAGTGGTGTGTGTGAGAGAGTGGTGTGTGTGAGAGAGTGGTGTGTGTGAGAGTGGTGTGTGTGAGAGTGGTGTGTGTGTGAGAGTGGTGTGTGTGAGAGAGTGGTGTGTGTGAGAGTGGTGTGTGTGAGAGAGTGGTGTGTGAGAGAGTGGTGTGTGTGTGAGAGTGGTGTGTGTGAGAGAGTGGTGTGTGTAGGAGTGGTGTGTGTGAGAGAGTGGTGTGTGTGAGAGAGTGGTGTGTGAGAGAGTGGTGTGTGTGAGAGAGTGGTGTGTGTGAGAGTGGTGTGTGTGAGAGAGTGGTGTGTGTGAGAGTGGTGTGTGTGAGAGTGGTGTGTGTGTGAGAGTGGTGTGTGTGAGAGAGTGGTGTGTGAGAGTGGTGTGTGTGAGAGTGGTGTGTGTGAGAGTGGTGTGTGTGAGAGTGGTGTGTGTGAGAGAGTGGGTGTGTGTGAGAGTGGTGTGTGTGAGTGTGTGTGTGAGAGTGGTGTGTGTGAGAGTGGTGTGTGTGAGAGAGTGGTGTGTGTGTGAGAGAGTGGTGTGTGTGAGTGGTGTGTGTGAGTGAGTGGTGGTGTGAGAGAGTGGTGTGTGTGAGAGAGTGGTGTGTGTGAGAGGTGGTGTGTGTGAGAGTGGTGTGTGAGAGAGTGGTGTGTGTGAGTGGTGTGTGTGAGAGAGTGGTGTGTGTGAGAGGTGGTGGTGTGTGTGTGAGAGTGGTGTGTGTGAGAGAGTGGTGTGTGTGAGAGGTGGGTGTGTGAGAGTGGTGTGTGTGAGAGTGGTGTGTGTGAGAGTGTGTGTGTGTGAGAGAGTGGTGTGTGTGAGAGTGGTGTGTGTGAGAGTGGTGTGTGTGAGAGAGTGGTGTGTGTGAGAGTGGGTGTGTGTGAGAGAGTGGTGTGTGAGTGAGTGGTGTGTGTGAGAGAGTGGTGTGTGTGAGAGGTGGTGTGTGTGAGAGAGTGGTGTGTGTGAGAGAGTGGTGTGTGTGAGAGAGTGGTGTGTGTGAGAGTGGTGTGTGTGAGAGAGTGGTGTGTGTGAGAGAGTGGTGTGTGTGAGAGTGTGGTGTGTGAGAGAGTGGTGTGTGTGAGAGAGTGGTGTGTGTGAGAGTGGTGTGTGTGAGTGGTGTGTGTGAGAGAGTGGTGTGTGGGGTGTGAGAGAGTGGTGTGTGTGAGAGAGTGGTGTGTGTGAGAGTGGTGTGTGTGAGAGAGTGGTGTGTGTGAGAGGTGGTGTGTGTGAGAGAGTGGTGTGGTGTGAGAGAGTGGTGTGTGTGAGAGAGTGGTGTGTGTGTGAGAGTGGTGTGTGTGAGAGTGGTGTGTGTGAGGAGTGGTGTGTGTGAGAGAGTGGTGTGTGTGAGAGTGGTGTGTGTGAGAGGTGGTGTGTGTGAGAGGTGGTGTGTGTGAGAGTGGTGTGTGTGAGAGAGTGGTGTGTGTGAGAGAGTGGTGTGTGTGAGAGTGGGGTGTGTGTGAGAGTGGGTGTGTGAGAGAGTGGTGTGTGTGGGAGTGGTGTGTGTGAGTGGTGTGGGGGTGTGTGGGGTGGTGTGTGTGAGAGGTGGTGTGTGTGAGAGAGTGGTGTGTGTGAGAGAGTGGTGTGTGTGAGAGAGTGGTGTTGTGTGAGAGGTGGTGTGTGTGAGAGTGGTGTGTGTGAGAGAGTGGTGTGTGTGAGAGAGTGGTGTGTGTGAGAGAGTGGTGTGTGTGAGAGAGTGGTGTGTGTGTGTGAGAGGTGGTGTGTGTGAGAGTGGTGTGTGAGAGAGGTGGTGTGTGTGAGGAGTGGTGTGTGTGGAGAGTGGTGTGTGTGAGAGAGTGGTGTGTGTGTGAGAGAGTGGTGTGTGTGAGAGGTGGTGTGTGTGAGAGAGTGGTGTGTGTGAGAGGTGGGTGTGTGTGAGAGTGGGTGTGTGTGAGAGAGTGGGTGTGTGTGGGTGGTGTGTGTGAGAGAGTGGTGTGTGTGAGAGGTGGTGTGTGAGAGTGGTGTGTGTGAGAGAGTGGTGTGTGTGAGAGTGGTGTGTGTGAGAGTGGGTGTGTGTGAGAGTGGGTGTGTGTGAGTGGGGTGTGTGAGAGGTGGTGTGTGTGGGAGTGGTGTGTGTGGAGAGTGGTGTGTGTGAGAGAGTGGTGTGTGTGAGGTGTGTGTGGGTGGTGTGTGTGAGAGAGTGGTGTGTGTGAGAGGGGTGTGGGAGTGGTGTGTGTGAGAGAGTGGTGTGTGTGAGAGAGTGGTGTGTGTGAGAGAGTGGTGTGTGTGAGAGTGGTGTGTGTGAGAGAGTGGTGTGTGTGAGAGAGTGGTGTGTGTGAGAGAGTGGTGTGTGTGAGAGTGGTGTGTGTGAGAGAGTGGTGTGTGTGAGAGAGTGGTGTGTGTGAGAGAGTGGTGTGTGTGAGAGAGTGGTGGTGTGTGAGAGTGGTGTGTGTGAGAGAGTGGTGTGTGTGAGAGAGTGGTGTGTGTGAGAGTGGTGTGTGAGAGAGTGGTGTGTGTGAGAGTGGTGTGTGTGAGAGTGGTGTGTGTGAGAGAGTGGTGTGTGTGAGAGAGTGGTGTGTGGTGAGAGAGTGGTGTGTGTGAGAGTGGTGTGTGTGAGAGAGTGGTGTGTGTGAGAGAGTGGTGTGTGTGAGAGAGTGGTGTGTGTGAGAGAGTGGTGTGTGTGAGAGAGTGGTGTGTGTGAGAGAGTGGTGTGTGTGAGAGAGTGGTGTGTGTGAGAGAGTGGTGTGTGTGTGAGAGTGGTGTGTGTGAGAGAGTGGTGTGTGTGAGAGTGGTGTGTGAGAGAGTGGTGTGTGTGAGAGAGTGGTGTGTGTGAGAGAGTGGTGTGTGTGAGAGGTGGTGTGTGTGAGAGAGTGGTGTGTGTGAGAGTGGTGTGTGTGAGAGAGTGGTGTGTGTGAGAGAGTGGTGTGTGTGAGAGAGTGGTGTGTGTGAGAGAGTGGTGTGTGTGAGAGAGTGGTGTGTGTGAGAGAGTGGTGTGTGTGAGAGAGTGGTGTGTGTGAGAGAGTGGTGTGTGTGAGAGAGTGGTGTGTGTGTGAGAGTGGTGTGTGTGAGAGTGGTGTGTGTGAGAGAGTGGTGTGTGTGAGAGAGTGTGTGTGTGAGAGAGTGGTGTGTGTGTGGTGAGGAGGTGGTGTGTGTGAGAGAGTGGTGTGTGTGAGAGAGTGGTGTGTGTGAGAGAGTGGTGTGTGTGAGAGAGTGGTGTGTGTGAGAGAGTGGTGTGTGTGAGAGAGTGGTGTGTGTGAGAGAGTGGTGTGTGTGAGAGTGGTGTGTGTGAGAGAGTGGTGTGTGTGAGAGTGGTGTGTGTGAGAGAGTGGTGTGTGTGAGAGAGTGGTGTGTGTGAGAGAGTGGTGTGTGTGAGAGTGGTGTGTGTGTGAGAGTGGTGTGTGTGAGAGAGTGGTGTGTGTGAGAGAGTGGTGTGTGTGTGAGAGTGGTGTGTGTGAGAGAGTGGTGTGTGAGAGAGAGTGGTGTGTGTGAGAGAGTGGTGTGTGTGTGAGAGTGGTGTGTGTGAGAGAGTGGTGTGTGTGAGAGAGTGGTGTGTGTGTGAGAGTGGTGTGTGAGAGAGAGTGGTGTGTGTGTGAGAGTGGTGTGTGTGAGAGAGTGGTGTGTGAGAGAGT
>NC_140994.1:13056992-13192355 GCF_052327205.1 Somniosus microcephalus | reverse complement strand
CTGAGAATGACGGCCATTTTAGTTGCCCTATTTTGTTAATCCTCCCCAGGTTGTGGGAGCGAGTAATGTGTTTGAGTGTTTTTTGGGGTTTCCTCTGTTTTTGGTTTTCATGTGGGAAGGGCCCAGAGTTTGTACAATAAGGCATTTTATTTATTCACATTGTCCATGTTTGATCTTTGAAGTATTTGTTGCCTTAACCGGCTGAGGGCTTGCGGAGCGGCTGCAATCATGTTCTATCATTGGCACAAGCCATTCCCTGACAGGGGGCCTAGAAGTGACGTTCAATAAGCCGACGACGGGCGGCCCTTGGACCTTGTGCGTCCCTCCTGGGCTGGTACTCCTCGTCCTCGTCGTCCTCATGCTCCTCCTGCTCCTCCTCCTGAGGTGGTGGTCCAATGTGAGGTGGCAGTGCCTGAGTCCTGCGGATAGCCAGGTTGTGCAGCATGCAGCAAACGACGACGAATTGGGAGACTCGATCCTGCGAATACTGGAGGGCTCCCCCGGAGCGGTCGAGACAGCGGAACCGTTGCTTGAGCACGCCGATTGTTTGTTCTATGAGGTTCCTCGTCGCTTGATGGCTCTCGTTGTATGCCTCTTCAGCAGGGGTCGTGGGCGCGCGGAGCGGGGTCATGAGCCAGGTACACAAAGGATAGCCTTTGTCCCCGATAAGCCATCCTCTTGGGGGAGGCTGTGCCTGGAACATGTCAGCCACAGTTGTCTGTCGCAGGATAAAGGCATCGTGGCTGCTGCCTGGAAAGCGGGCATTGACAGCTAGGATGCGCTGCCTGTGGTCACACACCAGCTGTACATTGAGGGAATGGTAGCCCTTCCGGTTGCGGTAATCCTCGGCATGCTCAAGAGGTGCCCGCAAAGCCACATGCGTGCAGTCAATGGCGCCCTGCACCGTGGGGAAGCCCGCTATTCTTGCAAATCCCACTGCACGCTGCTGCTGCTTGTCCAGGGTCATGGGGAAGGAGATGAATTGATGTCTCCTTCTGAAAAGGGCTTCGGTCACCTGGCGGATGCAGCAATGCACGGCGAACTGGGAGATGTTAGCGATGTCCCCAGTAGCGGATTGGAAGGAGCCGGAGGCATAGAAGTTGAGAGCCACCGTCACCTTCACTGCCACCGACAGAGACGTCCTGCGCATCAGCTGTGGCTGCAGATCTCTCTGAAGCAGCCGGCAGATGTCTGTAACCACCTCCCTTCGGAATCGCAGCCTCCTAACACACATCGCGGCAGACATGGTCAGATAGGAGGTCTGCTGGCGGTATACCCTGCATGGGTAAAGCCTCAGTTGGCGACGCCTGTTGCCCCCTCTGCGTCTAGCCAGGGCTGCCACTCTCTCACGGCATCTGTAAGCCCTTCTGGCATAAGGCTGAAATTCAGCGTTGCCACCCAATGCAGCCCCCATTATATGCTGGCAAACACTGAGCTCTGAATGAAGGCAAAGATAATTGGTAAGCTCTGGCCTGAGCCAAAAATACCTGTCCAAGTGTTGGTCCAAACCAGTAAACTCTCCTCCTTGGTCTCTGTCCAAAAAACCGTTGCACAAGAGTGAATGCTGCAAAATGGCTGGCCTTTATACTGCTGGGTAAGTGCCCTTTAATTAGCGCTCCCCCCGGCCCGGCTGGCCTGTGTACCGTTCCACTTCACAGTCGCTCGGGACGCCCGGCGCACAATGGGCCGGCGCGAGTGAAGTTCCGGTTTGGGGCGCACAAAGGGCGTTGCACTATTAAATGATGTCATGATCTGCGCGCGCAGCAGGGCGCACGCTAAGACTTTGCGCCGGCGCTAAATGTGTCCTGAAGTTGGGGAGAGGCACAGATCGCGCTGCGCCCGGGCGATAAACGCCTAGCGCTCGAGATCTACTCCCCCTAAGGCGCTAACGGCTGGCGCGCCCAACTGAATTTCTAGGCCATATTGTTTTATATATATAGACTAGCAGGGGAGCCCGGCGTTGCCAGGGCAATTTTGGGCCGCGCAGTCTGCGTGCCCCTGTGTGTCCCCCCTCTCTGTCGCTCTCCCCCTCTCCCTGTGTTGTCCTCTCCCTGCCTCCCTCCCCTCTCCCTGCCTAGCGCCTGAGGCCCGGTGCCGTTCCGATAGCGGCCGTGCGGGGAGTAGCGCTCGAGGCGTGGCCGGGCTGTCGGGCCGAGACGGACCCGAGCTGAGCTCCCTCGCGGATCGCGCGGCTGACAGGCGGCCGCTGCCGCTCCCCCGACCGCTGTGAGCTGCAATGTGGGGGTTCCTGTGGGTATGGAGCTCCCCCGAGGGTGGCGCGGTTGACGGTCGGCCGTTGCCGATGACCCACCCGCTGTGTGGAAACTGACCTGCCACTGCCGGAGTCGGAATGTGGGGGTTTGTTTGGCTGGTGGTGTCCCTGTGGGGATGAAAAAAATGGCGGCGAAGTTTAGGGAGACTGGAGCATTAGGTCCCGCCTGTGATGCACCGATTGGTCAAGCATCAGGTGAGTGAACTGCAGGATTGGTCAAGCAGCACGTCACTCAACGCTAATGAGAGGTAGGATTGGTCAAGCGCTAATGAGTGGAATTTTGAGTAATTTTGAACGTTTTTTGTACACTGTGCAAACAATTTTTGTGTGACTAAAAGGTAAATATGCCTACAGGAGTCCCCTAATGATGAGCTTTCTTTTGATATAACATATGTGTAGGTACGCTCTATAACTTTTGATTGTATAGCCGGACAGACAGAGAGACAGATAGACAGAGAGACATAGGGCTAGATTTTCAGTTGCTTGCGCCAGCAGTTAGCGCCTTAAGAGAAGTGATTTTCGGGCGCTATGCGTGTAGCGGCCGGGCGCAGCGCAGTTTGCGCCCCGCCCCAAATTAAGTTGCCCGTTAGCGCCGGCGCAAAGTTTAGCGGCCGCCCGGATGCGCACGCAGAAAATGACGTCACATCCTCGTGCAACGCCCTTTGGCCGCCCCGAATCCAAACTTCAGTCGGACCGCCCCATTGTGCGGCTGGCGTCCAGAGCGTTTGTAAAATGGAACGCAACCACACCCTGGGGAGCGCAAATTAAAGGGCACTCCTCCTGCACTATAAACGGCAGTCTGCATGTGTTGTGTGGAAGGCTGCAGTGTGTTGTTCTGAATGCCGTATTATGTTTCCGGACACCACCACCTCCTCCTCCTCCTCCTCCTCCTCCTCCTCCTCCTCCTCCTCCTCCTCCTTTCCCCCCAGACTCTGCCTTTGAAAACAACACATGCACCCTTCCCCTTTAAGAGCTCACTGGCACCAGAGTGTCTGCTGTGCGCTGCGCCCGAACTCGGGCGCTGCGCTCTGCACCGCCGGCTTAGCGCCTAAAGATAGTAGTGGAACGCCTCTTTTAGCGCTCCACCAACCTCTTAGGGCGAAAGCCACTGAATTTCCGGCAACGGGGCGCTACTTTGGGGCGGGCGCTAACTTCGGGCGGGCGCTAAGGTTAGCGCCCCAAAAACTGTCTATACTGAAAATCTAGCCCATACTGTTTTATATATATACTAGCTGAAGTGCCCGGCGGTGCCGAGGCTTTTTCGAGGGCATGTTGTTGTTGGAAGAGAGAGAGAGAGCGACTGGGGGGAAGAGAGAGAGCGACTGGGGGGGAAGAGAGAGCGACTGGGGGAAGAGAGAGAGCGACTGGGGGGAAGAGAGAGAGCGACTGGGGGGAAGAGGGGGGGGAAGAGGGAGGGGAGGGCGGGAAGAGGGGAGGGGGGAAGAGGGGAGGGGGGAAGGGGAGGGGAAGGGGAGGGGGAAGAGGGGGGGAAGGGGAGGAGGGGGAAGGGGAGGGAGGGGAGGGGGAAGGGGGAGAGGGGGGAGGGGGGAAGGGGGGGAAGGGGAGGGGGGGGAAGGGGAGGAGGGGGGAGGGGGGGGGAAAGGGGGAGAGTCCCCGAGCCCCCTGATCTCCGCCCCCCCATCACCCGAGCCCTGCCCCCCCGCTCTCCCGAGCCCCGCCCCCCCCGGATCTCCGGAGCCCCCGCCCCCCCCCGAGGCTCGCCCCCCCCACCCCCCCGAACTCCCGAGGTTGGCCCCCCCTGATCTCCCGAGGCTCGCCCCCCCCCCGATCTCCCGAGGCTCGCCCCCCCCCCCGATCTCCCGAGGTTCGCCCCCCCCCGATCTCCCGAGGCTCGCCCCCCCCCCCACGATCTCCCGAGGCTCGCCCCCCCCCGATCTCCCGAGGCTCGCCCCCCCCCCCCAACCAAGCACCGAACTCCGGAGGCCCGATCTCCCGAGCACCGGCCCCCCCGCCCTCCCGCTCTCCGGAGCCCCGCCCTCCCGAGCTGGCTTCAAGACCGCCAATTGCGGCTGTGAGAGATGGCCGGCGGGCCCGGTTGCCGGGGTAACCCTTCCCGCTCACCAAGCCCCGCCCGAGATCCGCACTCCCGAGAGCCCCGCCCCCCCTGCCCGAGCCGAGCAGGGAACAGAGAGAGACGCCGCGCCCCACCCTTCCGAGCTGGCTTCAAGACCGCCGATTGCGGCTGTGAGAGACGGCCGGCGGGCCCGGTTGCCGGGGTAACCCTTCCCGCTCTCCAAGCCCCGCCCAAGATCCGCACTCCCGAGAGCCCCCGCCCCCCCCGCCCGAGCCGAGCGGGGAACAGAGAGAGACGCCGCGTCTCAGCTGCTTCTGCTGCGCGCGCACCCTGACCCTCGTGACCCTCGTGGCTGACGCCGTTGCCCCGGGTAACGTGACCGGGGGGGGGGGGGTGAGGAGCTTAGCAGAAGCCGTGGGACAATTACCTAGCTCGGGCCTGGCTGGGCAAGAAAGGCCCAGGCTTTGAGGCCTAACAAAAACGGGGAAAGGTAGGAAAAATAATCTTCAGGTTAGAGAAAATATTTACAAATGAATGAAGTTTTTTTTAAAACAATTTAATAAAAGCAATTTTATTTTGCTGGAAATGTATATTTGAAAAGAAAGACGCAGAAAGCAGGAAAAAGAATGGAAGCAAGATGGCGGCTACTCACCTCGGTTCAGAACGATAAGGCCCGCCCACACACGCACTGATTGGTCGACCGTCAGGTCACCAAAGCGTAGGATTGGTCAATCGCCCCGTCACTCGACCGTAGGAGGGCCCGGCTGCATGCGCCAGGAACCTGGCGTACGATTGGTCGACCTCGAGGTCACTCTGTCGCTAATGAGCAGATAATGAGATGCTAATGAGCGGAATGTTGAAGGTTTTTCGGATACCGCGGGCGCAATTTTTGTCCGGCCGAAACGTAAATACGCTTACCATCGTTTTGGAACGGTGAGCTTTCTTTCGACGTAACGCACGCGTAGGTACACTCTGTAACTTTCGAGCGCATAGCCGGACAGACGCACACGCGAGGACAGACAGATAGACAGACAGACAGAAAGAAGTATCCGTTTATATATATAGATAGATAAATAAGATTATTAAGGGCAAGAGGATAACCAGGGAAAGAGTAGGGCCGATTAGGGACCAAAGCGGCAATCTGTGTATAGAGCCGGAAGATGTAGGTGAGGTTTTAAATGAATATTTTGCATCTGTGTTCACTATGGAGAAGGACGATGTAGGCATAGAAATCAGGCAGGGGAATTGTGATATACTTGAACAAATTAGCATTGAGAGGGAGGAGGTACTAGCGGTTTTAGCGGGCTTAAAAGTGGATAAATCCCCAGGCCCTGATGGGATGTATCCCAGGCTGCTGTGTGAGGCAAGGGAGATGATTGCAGGGGCTCTGACACAAATTTTCAGAACCTCTCTGGCCATAGGGGAGGTGCCAGAGGACTGGGGAACAGCTAACGTAGTACCATTGTTCAAGAAGGGTAGTAGGGATAAACCAGGGAATTACAGGCCAGTGAGCCTAACATCAGTGGTAGGGAAATTATTGGAAAAAATTCTGAGGGACAGAATTAGTCTCCACTTGGAGAGGCAGGGATTAATCAGGGATAGCCAACATGGATTTGTCAGAGGGAGATCATGGCCTAGAAATTCAGTGCCCTTAGCACCGATTTTGCGGCGCTAGAGGGCCTAGCGCTGCAATTGGCGCCGGTTCCTAAATTGCCTGGGGCCCTTCCGCGGCGGTAGACCGGTAGCGCTGCGCCGGCACCGATGACGTCATCGGTGTGCGCAGCGTCCCGGTTGCCGTGGTAACCCGGCCCCAAGCCGAAATTCAGTTGCGCCCGCCTCGCCCGTGGCAGGCGCAACTAAGACTCTGGCAACAGAGTCTTCCCCCAGTGTGCGCCGGCGCATAAAGGTGGAGCGGCGGCCGGCCGCGTTCCCGGCGGCCGCCTGCCCGCACCTCCCTTCCCGGACTCCTGCATTCCCCCCCCGCGGCCCTGATCAGTGTCTCATGCGAGCCCGGCACTTCCCCGAGGTGCCGGGCTCAGATGTCGGGTCAATCCGCCAGACAGTTGTCGGCTGCAGGCAGCTCCTCCTTAACAGGAGGAGGAGGCCTGCAGTTCCCCCGCCTGCCGCACCGCATCGGGTGCCGCAGCGGGGGATTAGCGCCGGGAAACCCAAGTTCACGCCCGTTTTGAGGCGCTAAAGGAGGGTTTTAGCGCCCGCCACCGTCTGGGCCCGGCGCACCCGAATTTTCGTCGGGCGCTGCCGCATTACCGCTGGCGCAAACTTTCTGGCGCTACAGCCCTGGCAAGACCAGAACCCAATTTCTA
The DNA here is from genome assembly GCF_052327205.1 of Somniosus microcephalus. NCBI lineage: Eukaryota > Metazoa > Chordata > Chondrichthyes > Squaliformes > Somniosidae > Somniosus > Somniosus microcephalus. The sequence continues at coordinate 13,185,724 of NC_140994.1, read as the reverse complement.
GGCCCATGTCTGGCCAATTTGATTGAATTTTTCGAGGGGGTGACTAGGTGTGTGGATGAGGGTAATGCAGTTGATGTAGTCTACATGGACTTCAGTAAGGCTTTTGACAAAGTCCCACATGGGAGACTGGTCAAGAAGGTAAGAGCTCATGGGATCCAGGGCAATTCGGCACATTGGATCCAAAATTGGCTTAGTGGCAGAAGGCAGAGGGTGATGGTTGAAGGTTGTTTTTGTGACTGGAAGCCTGTGTCCAGTGGGGTACCGCAGGGATCGGTGCTGGGTCCTTTGCTGTTTGTAGTGTACATTAATGATTTAGATATGAATGTAGGAGGTATGATCAGTAAGTTCACAGATGACACGAAAATTGGTGGAGTGGTAAATAGCGAGGAGGGAAGCCTCAGGCTGCAGGACGATATAGACGGGATGGTTAGATGGGCAGAACAGTGGCAAATGGAATTTAACCCTGAAAAGTGTGAGGTGATGCATTTTGGGAGGACTAACAAGGCAAGGGAATACACAATGAATGGTAGGACCCTAGGAAGGGCAGAGGATCAGAGGGACCTTGGCGTGCATGTACATAGATCCCTGAAGGCAGCAGGACAGGTAGATAAGGTGGTTAAAAGGGCATATGAGATACTTGCCTTCATTAGCCGAGGCATAGAATATAAGAGCAGGGAGGTTATGATGGAGCTGTACAAAACGCTGGTTAGGCCACAGCTGGAATACTGTGTGCAGTTCTGGTCGCCACACTATAGAAAGGATGTGATTGCTTTGGAGAGGGTGCAGAGGAGATTCACCAGGATGTTACCTGGGCTGGAGCGCTTCAGCTATGACGAGCGACTGGGCAGGCTGGGGTTATTTTCCTTAGAGCAGAGAAGGCTGAGGGGGGACCTGATTGAGGTGTACAAAATTATGAGGGGCATAGATAGGGTAGATAGAAAGGAACTTTTCCCTTAGTAAAGGGGTCAATAACCAAGGGGCATAGTTTCAAGGTAAGGGGCAGGAGGTTTAGAGGGGATTTGAGGAAAAACTTTTTCACCCAGAGGGTGGTTGGAATCTGGAACTCACTGCCTGAAAGGGTGGTTGAGGCAGGAACCCTCACAACATTCAAGAAGCATTTAGATGAGCACTTGAAACGCCATAGCATACAAGGCTACGGACCAAGTGCTGGAAAATGGGATTAGAATAGACAGGGCTTGATGGCCGGTGCGGACATGATGGGCCGAAGGGCCTCTTTCTGTGCTGTCTAACTCTATGGGGGAAAAATTCAGTTGTTTGCGCCTCCCGTTAGCGCCTTAAGAGGGCGCTAATGGGGCGCAAAGCAACTTGTGCCCAGGCGCGGTGATGTTTGCGCCGCTCGCGAAATTAACTAGACATTTTGCGGTGGCGCTAAACACTACCGCCACGATCTCCTGCGCCGGCAGATCGTGACGTCAGTCGAGTGCGCAACGCCCCGTTAGTGCCCCGGACCGGATATTGAGTGGCGCCCCCTGCCTTGCCGCCTGCCGCTAGCAATGACAGGTTGAGGGGAGCGTTTTGCAGTCAGAAAGGGACTGGGGGAGCGCTATTTAAAGGCGACCGCTTCCTGCCTCTTTTTGTTGGTGACATTTTTGCACCACGCATTCTGAGAGAGAGAGACTTCTGGAGAGATTCAGCGCTGTGTGAAGGAGTTTTGGGGACTGAGCAGCACTTTGCAGGTTTATTTTGATTTGTCCTTCCTTGCTTCACCAGCGCTCTGAGGTAGCACCTCGCTCCTCGGCCTTTGTGCCTTAAGACAGGTGTGAAGCGCCTGATTTAGCGCTCCAATCACCTCCAGGGGCGATAAAAGCCAAGTTTGCCATTGGAGGCGATAATTAGCGCCAGGCGCTAAACTTTGCGCACGGCCGATAATGGCGCCCCAAACGGAGCGATACTGAATTTTTCCCCCCTGACTCTAAAGGTAAGTGTCCATGTATGGGGATTCAATTGTTGGTAGCCTTAATAAAGACTGCTTATTATCAATGTATAATTCTGGTTTTGCAGAGACTGTTTGAGTAATTAAAAAGTGCCTGGCAGAACCCAGTGACTGGTACAATAAACGTGGAGGCAGGAACCAGGGTCTGTGATGGAGCAGCACCTCCCAAACCCGCGACCACTTCCATCTAGAAGGGCAGCAGGCGCATGGGAACACCACCACCTCCAAGTTCCCCTCCATGTCACACACCATCCAGACTTGGAAATATATCGGCCGTTCCTCTGTTGTCGCTGGGTCAAAACCCTGGAACTCGCTCCCTAACAGCACTGTGGGAGCACCTACACCACACGGACTGCAGCGGTTCAAGAAGGCGGCTCACCACCACCTTCTCAAGGGCAACTAGGGATGGACAATAAATGCCGGCCTTGCCAGCAACGCCCACACCCCATGAACGAATATATGAAAAAAAGCAGTGCAGCACGCCAAACCCCATGGAGCAGAATGAGTTGGCAGTGAGGAGGATGACACTGCTTGGCATCCAAGGGCAGCCTTCTGGTAAGGCAGCAGTGCAACATGTGTGAGAGGAGGCAGAGGAAGAGGGCTTGAATTGCAGCTGACCGCCACTGCTGCTAGCAGCGCCAACAGTAGGCGGCACGACTCTGCAGTTGGCAGCTTGCTGATCACCAGCCTGTATCACCAGCTATGCATGGTGGTCGTCAGGTAGGGGTACTATCAGCCGGGAATGTGGGTGAGACCGTACAGTCTGCCTCAGGTGTACCCTGACCCATCAGTCATCCCTCCATTGCTCCTCCTCATCGACCACGACCAAAAAAAACAGAAGTAAAGGGGAGTTCCCATTGGGAAACCCATTGATCTAATATCAACAGCAAGAGCTTGCATTTATAGAAGACCTTTAACGTAATAAAACATTCCAAGATGCTTCACAGGAACGTTATCAAACAAAATTTGACATCGAGCCAGATGAAGAGATATTAGGACAGGATTTGAACACGAGGTTGAGAATGTTAAATTCGAGGCGTTGCTGGACCGGGTGACAATGTAGGTCAGCGAGCACAGGGGTGATGGGTGAACGGGATTGGTGGGATTCGGGTACCGGTAGCAGAGCTTTGGATGCGCTAACGTTTACGCAGGGTGGAAGGTGGGAGGCCGGCCACAGCACGGACGTAGCATAAAATGGCAAAGTCTTCTGCCCGACGAGGGGGAAGCAGAAACAAACACAAGAAATAAGATTGAGAAATAGCCTCAAAATGCTGCGACAAATCTTACTATAGGGCTTCGAAATACACTTCTGTAAACTGCAAACCCCAGCAGCCCTGGATGCTAACTTGTTATGGGCAGGTAGCAGACTGAGTGCTATAAACACTGACTAAGTTATGTCTTAATTTGAAAATTGCTAATTGGAGACTGATGGGCGTTACTGCTGCCAGTATAAAACCTGAGCTGAAAATTGGATAGGGCGCTAAATGAACACAAACCTAGTGGAATGGACCTCCGCCTATTATTTGGATCAGATATTCCAATTTTCCACTCATTGGCGCGACCGATTGGAAAATCTACCTTCTGGCCCCTCTAGCAATTCTAATTGGAATGAGCCTCGCCATCTCCTCCAACCTCCAACAGAACCTCCATTATATCCTCTGATGTAAGAAAACTACTAGGCACTTGGTCTAAGCGTTAAACAAAGATTTAATCAACTGTTTTACAACATGGAGGTCTAGTTGTGTCCTTCACTAGTTCCTGTTAAGAATGTCCTGCGCAAGCTGGGCCCGTGCCCGAGTATTTATACTCTCCCTGGACAGCGCCACCCGCAGGCCGCTCAGTATTATTTCATAAGTCTTTCTTTCACGAATGACTGATTCATGTCACCCTCCATCGCTAAAGCTCCGGGAGGGCGATTTCTACTTCATGCAGACACCGTTCGGACGCTGCAATTGCTCCATTTAGAGGACTGGGCCTGATTTCCATTTAATGGGTGAACTGCGACCAACGTTGCCCACACTCTGCTTGGACCTATTCCTGGAGGATTCATCACAGGACCTCCAACCAACGTTCCCCTCCAAGCAGCGCGCGTGCGCGGCCCCGCCCCTGCCCCCCCCGCAGCAGCCTGGAAGTTTCTGCGCAGGCTGCTCACAAGTTGGTCCCGCTAAGGTGCCACGCGTCGAAATCGCGCACAGCAAAGGAAGTTTAGAAGGGACGTTGCCTCCAACTGCCACGGCCCCAAGCTCAGTCCATCGGTCGCCCGACGTGTCCATTCTCACGCTCAACGCCTTCCCACGGCCAACTGGAAAACCAACAGGCAAAAAAAAAAATGCAAATTTAATCGCTGATTACACAATTGGATGCTGTTTTACAGTCAGCCAAACAGCCTTTTTATCCCGTCTCCAATATTTTTAGGTAATATAATAATACTTTTATAATATTTTTATACTGAATAAACATTCAAAGAAAATGAAAAAATGTCACACACAATTTTTAAAAATGTCTCTGTGACTTAGTTGCATCTGCCAGTGCCCTTGGGTGGTGGGGGGGCCAATGGTGTAGCGATGGTAATCGGGGATGCGCAAGAGGCTAGAATTGTAGGAACGCAGAGATTTCGGAGGGTTGTAGGGCTGGAGGAGGTTACAGAGATGGGGGGGGCTGGGGGGGGGGGGGTGGCGGTCGGTGGGGTGCGAGGCCAGGGAAGGATTTGAACACAAGGTTGGGAATATTAAATTCGAGGTGTTGCCGGCCCAGGTGCCAATGTTGGGGGTCAGTGGAAGGGCACCTCATTAGCATGGGGCAGGAAAAGTGCCATCTCCTGGCACATCTCCACTGCCCTCCTGCCTATGCCTGCTGGAAACTCCAGCACTCACCAACCCAGGGAGAAGTGGGGGGGGGGGGCGAGGAACTCCCCCGCCCACCCCCAGCATAATTTTTCTTTTAATTAAAGTCTTTCGGGGGTCGAACTCTCTTAGTCGGCCTGGATCCCACCAGTCGGGCCCACATATGCCCTCGTGGAGGCCGGTAACATCCCCGCTCTCCCTGTGAACTGGGCTCCCAGTATGACACCACATCCCCGCTCCCCCTGTGCAGTGGGCTCCCAGAACTACACCACATCCCCGCTCCCCCTGTGCACTGGGCTCCCAGTACGACACCAAATCCCCGCTCCCCCTGTGCACTGGGCTCCCAGTACTACACCACACCCCCACTCCCCCTGTGCACTGGGCTCCCAGAACTACACCACATCCCCGCTCCCCCTGTGCACTGGGCTCCCAGTACGACACCAAATCCCCGCTCCCCCTGTGCACTGGGCTCTCAGTACTACACCACATCCCCGCTCCCCCTGTGCAGTGGGCTCCCAGAACTACACCACATCCCCGCTCCCCCTGTGCACTGGGCTCCCAGTACGACACCAAATCCCCGCTCCCCCTGTGCACTGGGCTCCCAGTACTACACCACACCCCCACTCCCCCTGTGCACTGGGCTCCCAGTACTACACCACATCCCCGCTCCCCCTGTGCACTGGGCTCCCAGTACTACACCACACCCCCACTCCCCCTGTGCACTGGGCTCCCAGTACTACACCACATCCCCGCTCCCCCTGTGCACTGGGCTCCCAGTACTACACCACATCCCCGCTCCCCCTGTGCACTGGGCTCCCAGTACTACACCACACCCCCACTCCCCCTGTGCACTGGGCTCCCAGTACTACACCACATCCCCGCTCCCCCTGCGCACTGGGCTCCCAGAACTACACCACATCCCCGCTCCCCCTGTGCAGTGGGCTCCCAGAACTACACCACATCCCCGCTCTCCCTGTGCACTGGGCTCCCAGTACGACACCACATCCCCGCTCCCCCTGTGCAGTGGGCTCCCAGAACTACACCACATCCCCGCTCTCCCTGTGCACTGGGCTCCCAGTACGACAACACATCCCCGCTCTCCCTGTGCACTGGGCTCCCAGTACGACACCACATCCCCGCTCCCCCTGTGCACTGGGCTCCCAGTATGACACCACTTCCCCGCTCTCCCTGTGCACTGGGCTCCCAGTACTACACCACATCCCCTTCTGACCTCAGGAGTGGAAACTTTCCAAGACATTACCCAAGGGCAAAAGTTTTGCCTCTTTTCAAAGCAGTGAGGAATTTCTCAAACAGTTGCAGCGCCACCACTAGGGACAAGGTGTAATTACAGTGTGACAAGTTTACATAGCTAGTTTCCATTGTAAATGTGGACATAAGAATTTATAATGGCACAAGTTGATGAACAAGTGATATGCACTAACGCAAGACCTTTAATGTGCTATAGATTTTAATATAGTACATACATTTCAAATACTATAGATCAGTTAGTACAGAGTGATGCTATAAGAACATAAGAATTAGGAGCAGGAGTCGGCCATTCGGCCCCTCGAGCCTGCTCCGCCATTCAATAAGATCATGGCTGATCTTCTACCTCAACTCCACTTTCCTGCACTATCCCCATATCCCTTGATTCCCTTAATATTCAAAAATCTATCGATCTCTGTCTTGAATATACTCAATGACTGAGCATCCATAGCCCTCTGGGGTAGAGAATTCCAAAGATTCACCACCCTCTGAGTGAAGAAATTTCTCCTCATCTCAGTCCTAAATAGCCGACCCCTTATCCTGAGACTATGACCCCTGGTTCTCGACTCCCCAGCCAGGGTTAACATCCTCCCTGCATCTACGCTGTCAGGCCCTGTAAGAATTTTGAATGTTTCAATGAGATCACCTCTCATTCTTCTGAACTCTAGAGAATATAGGCCTAGTCTACTCAATCTCTCCTCATAGGACAATCCCCCCATCCCAGGAACCAGTCTGGTGAACCTTCGTTGCACTCCCTCTATGGCAAGTATATCCTTCCTTAGGTAAGGAGACCAAAACTTAATTGTTTGCTGTACCTGTGTTAACTTTCAGTGATTCGTGTACAAGGACACCCAGGTCCCTCTGAACACCAACATTTCCCAATCTCTCACCATTTAAAAAATACTCTGCTTTTCTATTTTTCCTACCAAAGTGGATAACTTCACATTTCTCCACATTCTATTCCATTTGCCATGTTCTTGCCCACTCACTTAGCCTGTCTATATCCCCTTGATGCCTCCTTGCATCCACCTCACAACTTACATTCCCACCCAGCTTTGTATCATCAGCAAACTTGGATATATTACATTTGGTCCCCTCATCCAAATAATTGATGTAGATTGTGAATAGCTGAGGCCCAAGCACTGATCCTTGCGGTACCCCACTAGTTAAAGCCTGCCAACCCGAAAATTACCCATTTATTCCTACTCTCTGTTTTCTGTCTGTTAACCAATCCTCAATCCATGCTAGTATATTACCCCAAATCCCATGAGCCCTAAATTTGTTTAATAACCTCTTGTGTGGCTCCTTATCGAAAGCCTTTTGAAAATCCAAATACACCACATCCACTGGTTCCCCTCTTATCTATTCTGCTACTTACAACCTCAAAAAACTCTAACAGATTCGTCAAACATGATTTCCCTTTCATAAATCCGTGTTGACTCTGCCCAATCCTATTATTATTTTCTAAGCGCCCTGTTACCACGTCCTTAATAATAGATTCTAGCATTTTCCCTACTACTGATGTCAGGCTAACTGGTCTGTAGTTCCCCGTTTTCTCTCTCCCTCCTTTCTTAAATAGTGGGGTTACATTTGCCACCTTCCAATCCGCAGGAACCGTTCTAGAATCAATAGAATTTTGGAAGATGACAACCAATGCGTCCACAATCTCTATAGCTACCTCTTTCAAAATCCTAGTATGTAGGCCATTAGGTCCAGGGGATTTATCGGCTTTCAGTCCCATTAATTTCTCCAGTACTATTTATTTACTAATACTAATTTCTTTCAGTTCCTCATTCTCGCTAGACCCTTGGGTCTCCGCTATTTCCGGGAGGTTTTTTGCATCTTCTTCCGTGAAGACAGACACAAAGTATTTGTTTAATTTCTCTGCCATTTCCTTATTCCCCATTATAATTTCTCCTGTCTCAGCCTGTAAGGGACCCACATTTACTTTCGCTAATCTTTTCATTTTTACATAGTTATAGAAACTTTTACAGTTTGTTTTTATGTCTCTCGCTAGTTTACCCTCATATTCTATTTTCCCTTTCTTTATCAATTTCTTGGTCCTCCTTTGCTGAATTCTAAAATCCTCCCAAACCTCAGGCTTACTGCTCTTTTTGGCAACATTATAATCCTCTTCCTTTAATCTAATACTATCTTTAACTTCTCTTGTTAGCCACGGTTGGACCACTTTTCCTGTGGGGTTTTTGTGCCTTAAAGGAATGTATATTTGTTGTAAATTATGTATTAATTCTTTAAATGCTAGCCATTGCTTGTCTACCATCATACAGGGCTGTGGAGGCTCAGTCGTTGAGTATATTCAAGACAGAGATCGATAGATTTTTGAATATTAAAGGAATCAAGGGATATGGGGAATAGTGCAGGAAAGTGGAGATGAGGTAGAAGATCAGCCATGATCTTATTGAATGGTGGAGCAGGCTCGAAGGGCCAAATGGCCGACTCCTGCTCCTATGTCTTATGTTCTTATATTCTTATACCTTTTAATGTAGTTTCCCAATCTACCTTAGCCAGCTTGCACCTCACACCTACATAGTTTGCTTTGTTTAGATTTAAGACCCTATTTCGGATTTAATTAAATCACTTTCAAACTTAATATAAAATTCTATCGTATTATGATCACTCTTCCCAAAGGGCCCCTTTACTACAAGGTTATTAATGAACCCTTTCTCATTGCACAAAACTAGATCCAAAAATAGCCTGTTCCCTAGTAGGTTCCTCAACATACTGATCTAGAAAACTGTCGTGTATACATTCCATGATTTACACTCCCCCTCCCTGATGCCCCGCAATGTCTGCACCTCAGACTCCAGCTCAACAACTCTGAGCTGAAGTTCCTCAAGATGCAGGCACTTACGTGGTTACCCGGGATCACAATGCTCTCCACAAACTCCCACATGCTGCAGTTGTAGCGCACCGCCTGCCCTGCATCCCTATATGACTTTGTTCTATTTAATTAAATTGAATTAAATTTGTATTTAAGTAACAGAGTGATGCTATTGTCTCATCTGCCCTATAAATCCCACCAATCCTGTACATAAATATAAAAGGCAAAATACTGCGGATGCTGGAAACCTGAAATATGAACAGAAAATGCTGGAAATACTCAGCAGGCCAGGCAGCATCTGTGGAGAGAGAAAGAGTTAACGTTTCAGGTCGATGACCCTTCATCAGAACTGGAAAATGTTCGGGATGTAACAGATTTTAAGCAAGTACAGAGGCAGGGAGAGGGGGGAGGGGAGGAAAGAACAAAAGGGAAGGTCTGTGATAGGGTGGAAGGCAGGAGAGATTTAATGACAAAAGGGATGATGGTGCGAGGCAAAATGGGACAAGTAAAGAAACAAAAGATGGCTCTAGAGGGGCTGTAAATGGCAACAGCAGAACCATTACCAGCACCTGCTGTCTGAAAAAATAGGGGCAGAGGTTATGATCTGAAATTGTTGAACTCAATATTGAGCCCAGAAGGCTGTAAAGTGCCCAATGGAAAGATGAGGTGCTGTTCCTCGAGCTTCTGTTGGACTTCATTAGAACAGTGTAAGAGAACGAGGACGGAGAGGGCAGAGTGGGAGTGGGGCAGAAAATTCAAATAGCAAGTTACCGGAAACTCAGGGTTGACATGGATCAGTCATTCATGAAAGAAAGACTTATGAAATAATACTGGGCGGCCTGCGGGTGGCGCTGTCCAGGGAGAGTATAAATACTCGGGCACGGACCCAGCTTGCGCAGGACATTCTTAACAGGAACTAGTGAAGGACACAACTAGACCTCCATGTTGTAAAACAGTTGATTAAAGCTTTGTTTAACGCTTAGACCAAGTGCCTAGTAGTTTTCTTACGTCAAGGGTCACATCTGCAGACTGAACGGAGGTGTTCCGCAAAGCGGTCGCCCAATCTGCGTTTGGTCTCCCCAATGTAGAGGAGACCGCATCGTGAGCAGCGAATACAGTATACTAACTTGAAAGAAGTACAAGTAAATTGCTGTTTCACCTGGAAGGAGTGTTTGGGGCCTTGGACGGTGGGAAGGAAGGAGGTGAAAGAACAGGTGTTGCATCTCCTGCGCTTGCATGGGAAGATACCGTGGGAAGGGGAGGGGCTGTTGGGGGTGATTGAGGAGTGGACAAGGGTGTTGTGGAGGGAGCGGTCCCTTCGGAATTTTTTAAAAATTCGTTCATGGGACCTGGGCGTCACTGTCCAGGCCGGCATTTGTTGCCCATCCCTAATTGCCCCTTAAGAAGGTGGCGGTGAGCCGCCTTCTTGAACCGCTGCAGTCCGTGTGGTGAAGGTGCTCCCACAGTGCTGTTAGGGAGGGTGTTCCAGGATTTTGACCCAGCGACGCTGAAGGATCGGCGATATACTTCCAAATCAGGATGATGTGTGACTTGGAGGGGAACATGGAGGTGGTGGTGTTCCCATGCGTCTGCTGCCCTTGTCCTTCTAGGTGGAAGAGGTCGCGGGTTTGGGAGGTGCTGCCGAAGAAGCCTTGGTGAGTTGCTGCAGTGCATCTTGTAGATGGTACACACTGCAGCCACGGTACGCTGGTGGTGGAGGGAGTGAATGTTTTTTAAGGTGGTGGATGGGGTGCCAATCAAGCAGGCTGCTTTGTCTTGGATGGTGTCGAGCTTCTTGAATGTTGTTGGAGCTGCACTCATCCAGGCAAGTGGAGAGTATTCCATCACACTCCTGACTTGTGCCTTATAGATGGTGGAAAGGCTTTGGGGAGTCAGGAGGTGAGACACTCGCCGCAGAATACCCAGCCTCTGATCTGCTTTTGTTGCCACAGTATTTATGTGACTGGTCCAGTTAAGTTTCTGGTCAATGGTGACCCCCAAGATGTTGATGGTGGGGGATTCGGTGATGATAATGCTGTTGAATGTCAAGGGGCGGTGGTTAGGCTCTCGCTTGTTGCAGATAGTCATTGCCTGGCACTTCGGAATGCTGAAAGGAGAGGTGGGGGGAAGATGTGTTTGGTGGTGGCATCGCACTAGAGGTGGCGGAAATGGCGGAGGATGATCCGTTGAATGTGGAGGCTGGTGGGGTGGAAGGTGAGGACAAGGGGAACCCTATCGTGGTTCTGGGAGGGAGGGGAAGGGATGAGAGCAGAAGTGCGGGAAATGGAACGGACACGGTCGAGGGCCATGTCAACCACGGTAGAGGTGAATCCTTGGTTCAGGAAAAAGGAAGACGTATCGGAAGCATTTGTGTGGAAGGTGGCATCATCAGAGCAGATGCAGCGGAGATGGAGAAACTGGGAGAATGGAATAGAGTCCTCACAGAAGTCTGTATGTAAGTAGGATCGTGTCTTGCAAAATGCATTACTATGGCAATAACTCTCCTCACATACAATTCAGATTGAAGCTAGGTACAAATATCCTCTCTATTGATTTAAACCTTTCCAATATAATAGACATGAAATCTCTAGATAGTCAACTGCAGATTTTTTCTCATTTGACCTGCACTGATGATATCTGCCATCAATTCTCCTAAATAAATATTCTCGTGCATCAAGGACACAAGGTGGACTGATAGCAACGGAGGGGAAAAAAAACCAAGAAAAACACAGGAAAAGAACAATCAAGTTGAGCTCCCTGATGCAGAGATGAGGAGGAATTTCTTCACCCAGAGAGTGGTGAACCTGTGGAATTCTCTACCACAGAAGGCTGTTGAGGCCAATTCATTGAATATATTCAAGAGGGAGTTAGATATATTTCTTAAGGCTAAAGGGATCAAGGGATATGGGGAGAAAGCAGGGACAGGGTACTGAATTTGGATAATCAGCCATGATCTCATTGAATGGCGGAGCAGGCTCGAGGGGCCGAATGACCGACTCCTGCTCCTATCTTCTATGTTTCTAATGTTTCTATGGCTGACTGAGTCAATGCATTGCCTGGTGTGATAATGAGTCATGCTGGAACCGGAAGGTCCTAGGTTGAAACCCTAGTCAGTGCTGAGTTAGCAATAATGGAGGGAGTGACGTCTCTGAGATGGAGCGGGGTGGGAGTTTAAAACATGAATCAACCAATGTTCCTGCTTCTGCACTCTACCCAGTGAGCCTCTGCCCTGACAATACAAGTCGAGATGCTGAGGTGGGGACATAAAGGCATGAAGCCTGTTGTCAAGGGCTGATTTGTGCACCGACATGGGCTAGGATGTTCCTCTCAGTTGGACAGAGTGCAGGTTCCCCTTAAGCTGTGGGGCTGTTGGATCAACTGCTGGTCAACCTCCTTCTTTCTCTGGTTCACAGCGACACGTTTCGAGTGAGTACGAGACACTTGATGGTGGAGTCTTTGGAACAGACTTCATTCATTCATTTGCAGCACAGGTGATCAATCTAACCGTACACAGAGAATAGTTTTTTGGTTTCTGTATCTTTCGAGTTCTCTAACATAGAAACATAGAAACATAGAAGATAGGAGCAGGAGTCGGCCATTCGGCCCTTCGAGCCTGCTCCACCATTCAACGAGATCATGGCTGATCATCCAAACCCTAGCACCCGGTCCCTACACCGACAGCCATCCCACCCAAGCCCTAACTCCGTAACCCCACGTATTTAATCCCCCCTAACACTAACGGCCAGTTTAAAAAATTTTTTTTTATCATGGCTAATCAACCTAACCCGCACATCTTTGGACTGTGGGAGGAAACCGGAGCACCCGGAGGAAACCCACGCAAACACGGGGAGAATGTGCAAACTCCACACAGACAGTCACCCGAGGCCGGATTTGAACCCGGGTCCCTGGCGCTGTGAGGCAACAGTGCTAACCACTAAATAACTGTTGCTCTTTTATATGCCTTAGTTTGCCGACGTTAAACGTATAGGGCAGGATTTTCATTGGGCCGTGGAGTCGGGATTGGAGGCGTGCGGGGGGTTAAAATCCTGAAATCAGGGGTCCCGACCCCATCCTGCACCCAAACCCGCCTCCATGCCAGCTTCAAAGGAGGCGGGTACCCGCCCCGCTCTGGGACCCGCCTACCCGAGGCGGGAAGGGGATTAGTGCCAATTAACTGCCTGTTAACAGGTAGTTAACGGGCAGTTTTTAGCCTAATCCCTATTTTGAAGGTTGAAGTGTGGGATTCCCGACGGCTCCAAACCACGCCAAGTTAGAGGAGGCGGGCCGTCGGGTTGAAGGCCTTGGAGGGGTCGAGGTGTCGGTGTTCAGGTGAGTGATGGGTGCATGAGTGCAAAGGTAAGTGTGTTTGGTCTGTCTAAAGTGATTAAAGAAGTGTAAATTACCTTTTCTTACCTTTTCAGCCTTCCTTCCTTTAGGTCTCGGGAGTCCCTCATCTCACCGGCACAGAAAGCAGAATGGCTGCGAACTGTCAAAAGTGACAGCCTGCAGCTTTCTGTGCAGGAGAGATTTCTAACTGAGTCTGTGGAGATGGACTCAGGTTAGAAGTAAGACTGTCAGTGTTTGACAGCTTCAAACAGCTGTGAAACGCTGATATTTCATCTGTCAAAAGCTCTTGACAGATGAAATTTCAGTCTGTGACGTCACCTGTTGCCGGGTGGCCCTTAATTGGCCTGCTGAGCATGAAGGTCAATCAAGTTAAAATCACATGGATTGGCTGCATCTCGATGGAGGCGGGACTACAACCCCGAAAGTTGTAGTCCCGCCTCCAACCCGACTCCTGAGTTAAATTCCTGCCCATACATCGCGGATAAGACCTCATGATTTATCTGCTCTTGAATCCTTTGAAAACAGTCTATTTACATGTTGAATCCTTTGAGGAGTAGTTTTATTAACAACTTATCTTCCTAAACGTTCCTTCTAGACCATGGTTAATCGATCCCTCTGCCTATGTTTATTACACTAGTCACTAAAGTTCTACTTCAATCACTGTGAGCTGATTATCTGCTCACCGCCGGATGCCGGACACCAGCCCTATCTCAGGATGGGCCCTGTGTCACACTGAGGGAAGGGTAACAAGCCGGATTAACCACTGGTTATAAGGGAGTAATCGGAGAGTAGGATTGGAGTAGGAGCCACGTGTCCGCCATTGCGCAGTGGGTAGCACCCGCGCCTGTGAATCAGAAGATTGTGAGTTCAAGTTCCACTCCAGAGAGTTGAGCACAAAAGCCTAGGCTGACACTCCCAGTGCAGTACTGAAAAAGTGGTGCACTGGACTGTCAGCCTAGATTTTTGTGCTCACGTCTCTGGAGAGGGACTTAAACCCACGACCTTCTGACTCAGAGTCAAGTGCTGCCCACCGACACAGACTAAATGGCCAGGTTCCGAGTTATAATTTCGGCGTATTTCCCACTGTTAACATCAGCATCGAGGTAAAGCTTCTTCTACTTGGCCTTGACAACGTGCCTCAGTCCCAACCTCAGACGAGCATCCCCTATTGCACCAGCATGCCATCATTCCCACTTGCCACGCCAGCTATCCTTGAGTACAGGGCGGTCAGTGCACAGTCTAGGCTGGGCTTGAACCCAGAGTCCTAGAGGTGAAAGGCAGTGTTTAACCCACTGTGCCACCCGCAAACCTCATGCAAGAAACACAGAAAGCTAGCATGCAGGTACAGCAAGTAATAAGGAAGGCAAATGGCATGTTGGCCTTTATTGCAAGGGGGTTGGAGTATAAAAGTCAGGAAGTCTTGCTCCAATTGTACAGAGTCTTGGTGAGGCCACACCTGGAGTACTGTGCACAGTTCTGGCCTCCTTATCTAAGGAAGGATATACTTGCCTTGGAGGCGGTGCAACAAAGGTTCACTAGATCGACTCCTGGGAGGAGAGGGCTGTCCTATGAGGAGAGATTGAGTAGATTGGGCCGATACTCTCTGGAGTTTAGAAGAATGAGAGGTGATCTCATTGAAATGTACAAGATTCTGAGGGGGATTGACAGGGTAGATGCTGAGAGGTTGTTTCCTCTGGCTGGAGAGTCTAGAACTAGGGGGCAGAGTCTCAGGATAAGGGGTCGGCCATTTAAGACCGAGATGAGGAGAAATTTCTTCACTCAGAGGGTTGTGAATCTTTGGAATTCTCTGCCCCAGAGGGCTGTGGAGGCTCAGTCTTTGAGTATATTCAGGGCTGAGATCGATAGATTTTTGGACTCTAGGGGAATCAAGGGATATGGGGATAGTGCAGAAAAGTGGAGTTGAGGTCGATGATCAGCCATGATCTTATTGAATGGCGGAGCAGGCTCGAGGGGCCAAATGGCCGACTCCTGCTCCTATTTGTTATGTTCTTTTGTTCTTAAACCCATTGTTAACCGACTCAAGCTTAAAAAAGGATGACCTGAGAGCAGGTTATTACATTACTTTGGAGTCTATTCCGTATATTAACTACCCTGGCTGTGTCTGGGATACAAATAAATTCCTTCAATCCAATCTCAGGTTTAGCTCGGGCTTTAGTTAAAAAAAGATTCATTCTCGGGATATGGGCGTCGCTGGCAAGGCTGGCATTTTATTGCCCACCCCTGGTTGTTAACTTTATATTCCTGTCCTCTTGCTCTGTATAAATCAGCCACTTGCTTCTCTGTTATAATTTGTTCTTCTCCCCAATTTTATAAACATGGATCATGTTGCAATCGCACAACTCACAAGCACCACACACTCGGATGAGTCCTGTTTGATGCATCATGTTGGGCTCATGCTCTGTGGCTGAGTGCCTCTGACTTTATACCGTTGCCTCTTGTCACAATTAAGACTTTTTTTTGTCACATGGGGGAAGAGTTACAAAAGAACAGGAATAGGCCACTTGGCCCCTCGAGCCATTCAATAAGATCATGGCTGATCTTGGGCTCAAAGCCACTTCCCTGCCTGCTCCCCATAACCCTTCGCTCCCTTATCTTGCAAAAATCTGTCGATCTCCACCTTAAATGTATTTAATGACCCAGCCTCTACGGCTCTCTGGGGCAGAGAATTCCACAAATTTACGACCCTCTGAGAGAAGAAATTCCTCCTCATCTCAGTTCTAAAAGGGCGACCCTTTATTCTGAAACTATGCCCCCGAGTTCTAGATTTCCCCATGAGTTGGCCCTGGTTCTCACATGGGCACCTTTGAATCTTATGTTGCACTGAGGCAGAATTGGCCTCGCCTCTCACAGAGACAGGATTAGCCTGCATCACACCGAGGCAGAATTACATCGCGTTACACCGAACATACGGCACAGAAACAGGCCATCCGGCCCAACTGGACCGTGCCGGTGTTTGTGCTCTACACGAGCCTCCTCCAACCTTCTTCATCGCACCCTTCAATGGATCTCTGCTATTCGCCTCAACTACTCCCTGTGGTAGCGAGTTCCACATTCTATCCATTCTTTTGGGAAAGAAGTTTCTCCTGAATTCCCTAATGGATTTATTAGCGACTATCTTATTTTATGACCTCTAGTTTTGGACTCCCCCACATTGGCCAAGAGATTACAAAGAAGGTTGGCCATTTTTCGGATGAGACGTTAAACCGAGGCCTCGTCTGCCCGTAAAAGATCCCGCGGAACTACTTTGAGGAAGAGCAGGGGAGTTCTCCACTATTTATCCCTCAACCAACATCATTTAAAAAAAACAGATGAACTAGTCATTATCACGTTGCTGTTTGTGGGACTTGGCTGGGCAGACGGGGCCTCAGTTTCACATCTCATCCTAAAGACGGCACCTCCGACAGTGCGGCACTCCCTCAGCACTGCACTGGAGTGTCAGCCTAGATTTTACACAAAATCTACAGCGCAGAAACAGGCCATTCGGCCAAACTACTCTGTGCTGGTGTTTATACTCCACCCGAGTGTCCTCCCATTCCATCTGCCTCATCTCAGCCTTTCAGCTCAAGTCTCTGGAGTGGGACTTCAACCCACGACCTGCTGACTCAGAAGTGAGAGTGCTGCCCACTGAGCCACAGCTGACAAACAAAAGAGGAATAAAAGGATAACAACTTGTATTTATATAGCGCCTTTAACATGGCAAAACGTCCACAAGGCGCTTTACAGGAGCGATTATCAATCAAAATTTGACACCGAGCCACATAAGGAGATATTAGGACAGGTGACCAAAAGCTTGGTCAAAGAGGAAGGTTTAAAGGAGCGTCTTAAAGGAGGAGAGAGAGGTAGAGAGGCGGAGAGGTTTAGGGAGGGAATTCCAGAGCTTAGGGCCCAGGCAGCTGAAGGCACGGCCGCCAATGGTGGAGCGATTATAATCGGGGATGTGCAAGAGGCCAGAATTGGAGGAACGCACATATCTCGGAGGGTTGTCGGGCTGGAGGAGCCAGTTACTTGGGATTAGGATTATTGCTCATGTGGAGGGTAAACACCAGCGTGGACTGATTAGGCTGGATGACCTATTTCTGTGTCGTAATCTCTGTGTGATTCTATGTAAGATGATTCACCCCATGTGTCCTTGCCACTAACATTTCCTTTCCATTCCGACTGCACAGTGGAGGGTGAATTATAATTTTAGTCGGAGGCCAACATCACCTGCACAGCTTGTGTGGAAAGTTGCAAAAAACCAAGAATTTAGCAGCACTGAATGCTGCCAAATTGTACAGCTTATTTATACTTCCCCATCTGGGCTCCAATTACCCAATTTTGTGTTCAGTGAGTTGTGAGGGAGCTGTGTCAGTGTATAAGGTCCCAGGGGGGAGCTGGGAAACGCGTCACAATCTTGTATGGCAAAAGGAGAGAAAGAAAATAAATCGATACATTCAAATTGTGACAAGGCAAATACGAGAAGTTGGGAGTTTATTTTTATTGAAGTGTAACTTTATACTTGCTGCGTCCTCAAGCAGACACGCTGCAGGGAAACTGCGCGCTGTCCAGTCCGGCCTTTCCCGCTCACTCCTCTGACTGGGATTGTTGGATGAGGGTAAATGCTGCACGGCCCCATCCCAAAGTGAACAAAGGTTGCTTTTATGTTATACCCGTGGGTAGATGGAGTTAAGATACAGATCAGCCATGAGCTAATTGACGGGCGGAACAGGCTCGAGGGGCTGAATGGCCTCCTCCTGTTACTAGGAACCTCCCTGTAAATAGTGGCCAACCTACCCACCGCCCTACCTTCTGAAAAAAATATGGCGCTATCCCGTTGCAGGACACATCTTTCTTAGTAGTATAAATACCGCAACAGAACTAACAGACGAGGGAGCCAACACGTAAGGGTGATTCGGTGATGGTGCGCTCCTAGGTGGACAGTTGTACTCGCAGGTTGGAGATAGAGTACAACACCGTAACTCCAACTCGCTCTCCCCGTGACCACAGCTTCTCACTGGGATGTGGGATGACGGGGTCATCTTTCTGGGGGTAATTTTAACTTTCGGTGATGGCGTAAAATGGAAGCCATCCGATCGGCCACCCATCATCCACCCTGCCCAATGTTTGTTTCCATTGTTTCAGTGCGAGTGTTTAACGGGATGGCTCCTCCAATATCGCCCGTCATACTCCCATCAACAAAAGTTAGAATTACCCCCTATGTGCTGGCTTATGACCTAGAGCAGAGCTGGTTAGGAGGAGGAATGCCCAGGAACTAATGGCCAGGAGTTGAAATCCCTTCCTCAGTTATAAAAGAGGAAACAGTGTTTTGGAGGAATCAAATCTTCCCTATCATTCCTTTCAATTCAGGCCTGGTTGAGAATGAGGTCTCTCCAACTCTGGCCTCTTGTGCATCGCCGACCTCCTTCGCTCCACCGTTGGCGGCCGTGTCTTCAGCTGTCGAGGCCCTAAGCTCGGGGAATTCCCTCCCTAAACCTCTCCGCCTCTCTCTCCTCCTTTTAAGATGCTCCGTATAACCTACCTCCTTGACCAAGCCTTGGGTCGCCCATCCTAATATCTCCTTCTTTGGCTCAGTGTCGATTCTTTTTGTCTGATTTACGCTCCTGTGAAGTGCCTCGGGGGGACATTTTACTACGTTAAAGGCGCTATATAAATGCTAATTGTTGTTTTTCTCCTTAATCACAATAAACCAGGTGCTAGTCTCAATCTGATCAAGCCAAGCGGTATGGGTTAGAAGGAAGGAAAGGGAATAATGTTAAGTGTCAGCTAATATCCTGAAGCAGTGGATTTGGATAGAGTGGAATGAACAGCATACAAACGAGACATAAAACGTGATATTGCAGAACAAAGCAGAACTAATAACCTACCAGCAAATTACCTGACAACAACAACTTGCATTTATATAGCACCTTTAACGTAGTAAAATGTCCCACTGTGCTTCACAGGAGCGATTATCAAACACAATTTGACACCGAGCCACGGAAGGAGATAGCAGGATCGATGACCAAAAGCTTGGTCAACAAGGTAGGTTTTAAGGAACATCTCAAAGGAGGAGAGAGAGGTAGAGAGGTTTAGGGAGGGAATTCCAGAGCTTAGGTCCTCAGCAGCTGAAGACACGGCCACCAATGGTAGAGCGATTAAAGTCAGGGTGCATAAGAGGCCAGAAATGGACATGCACAGATATCTCGGAGGGTTGTAGGGCTGGAGGAGGTTGCAAAGATAGGGGCAGGTGAGGCCATGAAGAGATTTGAAAAGAAGGATAAGAAATTTAAAATTGAGGCGTTGTTGGACCGGGATCCAGTGTAGGTCAGCGAGCACAGGGGTGATGGGTGAACGGGACTTGGTGCGAGTTAGGACACGGGGCAGTGAGCACAGGGGTGATGGGTGAACGGGACTTGGTGTGAGTTAGGACACGGGGCAGTGAGCACAGGGGGTGATGGGTGAACGGGACTTGGTGCGAGTTAGGACACGGGGCAGTGAGCACAGGGGGTGATGGGTGAACGGGCCTTGGTGCGAGTTAGGACATGGGGCAGTGAGCACAGGGGTGATGGGTGAACGGGACTGGGTGTGAGTTAGGACACGGGGCAGTGAGCACAGGGGGTGATGGGTGAACGGGCCTTGGTGCGAGTTAGGACACGGGGCAGTGAGCACAGGTGGTGATGGGTGAACGGGACTGGGTGTGAGTTAGGACACGGGGCAGTGAGCACAGGGGTGATGGGTGAACGGGACTGGGTGTGAGTTAGGACACGGGGCAGTGAGCACAGGGGTGATGGGTGAACGGGACTGGGTGTGAGTTAGGACACGGGGCAGTGAGCACAGGGGTGATGGGTGAACGGGACTTGGTGCGAGTTAGGACACGGGGCAGTGAGCACAGGGGGTGATGGGTGAATGGGACTTGGTGCGAGTTAGGACACGAGGCAGTGAGCACAGAGGTGATGGGTGAACGGGACTTGGTGCGAGTTAGGACACGGGGCAGTGAGCACAGTGGGTGATGGGTGAACGGGACTTGGTGCGAGTTAGGACACGGGGCAGTGAGCACAGGGGGTGATGGGTGAACGGGACTTGGTGCGAGTTAGGACACGGGGCAGTGAGCACAGGGGGTGATGGGTGAATGGGACTTGGTGCGAGTTAGGACACGGGGCAGTGAGCACAGGGGGTGATGGGTGAACGGGACTTGGTGTGAGTTAGGACACGGGGCAGTGAGCACAGGGGATGATGGGTGAACGGGACTGGGTGTGAGTTAGGACACAGGGCAGTGAGCACAGGGGTGATGGGTGAACGGGACTTGGTGCGAGTTAGGACACGGGGCAGTGAGCACAGGGGGTGATGGGTGAACGGGACTGGGTGTGAGTTAGGACACGGGGCAGTGAGCACAGGGGGTGATGGGTGAACGGGACTGGGTGTGAGCTAGGACACGGTGCAGTGAGCACAGGGGGTGATGGGTGAACGGGACTCGGTGCGAGTTAGGACACGGGGCAGTGAGCACAGGGGGTGATGGGCGAACGGGACTTGGTGCGAGTTAGGACACGGGGCAGTGAGCACAGGGGGTGATGGGTGAACGGGACTTGGTGCGAGTTAGGACACGGGGCAGTGAGCACAGGGGGTGATGGTGAACGGGACTGGGCATGAGTTAGGACACGGGGCAGTGAGCACAGGGGGTGATGGGTGAACGGGACTTGGTGCGAGTTAGGACATGGGGCAGCGAGCACAGGGGGTGATGGGTGAACGGGACTGGGTGCGAGTTAGGACACGGGACAGTGAGCACAGGGGGTGATGGGTGAACGGGACTTGGTGCGAGTTAGGACACGGGGCAGTGAGCACAGGGGATGATGGGTGAACGGGACTTGGTGCGATTTAGGACACGGGGCAGTGAGCACAGGGGGTGATGGGTGAACGGGACTTGGTGCGAGTTAGGACACGGGGCAGTGAGCACAGGGGGTGATGGGTGAACGGGACTGGGTGTGAGTTAGGACACGGGGCAGTGAGCACAGGGGGTGATGGGTGAACGGGACTTGGTGTGAGTTAGGACACGGGGCAGTGAGCACAGGGGATGATGGGTGAACGGGACTGGGTGTGAGTTAGGACACGGGGCAGTGAGCACAGGGGTGATGGGTGAACGGGACTTGGTGCGAGTTAGGACATGGGGCAGCGAGCACAGGGGGTGATGGGTGAACGGGACTGGGTGCGAGTTAGGACACGGGGCAGTGAGCACAGGGGGTGATGGGTGAACGGGACTTGGTGCGAGTTAGGACATGGGGCAGCGAGCACAGGGGGTGATGGGTGAACGGGACTTGGTGCGAGTTAGGACACGGGGCAGTGAGCACAGGGGGTGATGGTGAACGGGACTGGGTGTGAGTTAGGACACGGGGGCAGCAGAGTTTTGGATGAGCTCAAGTTTACGTAGGGTAGAATGTGGGAGGCCGGCCCGGAGAGTGTTGGAATACTCAAGTCTAGAGGTAACAAAGGTATGGATGAGGGTTTCAGCAGCAGATGAGCTGAGGCGGGGGCGGAGTCTGGCGATGTTATGGAGGTGGAAATATTGCGGTCTTAGTGATGGTGCGGACATGTGGCTGGAAGCTCATCTCAGGATCAAATACGACACCAAGGTTGCGAACGGTCGGGTTCAGCCTCAGACCGTTGCCAGGGAGAGGGATGGAGTCGGTGGCGAGGGAACAGAGTTTGTGGCGGGGACTGAAAACAATGGCTTCGGTCTTCCCAATATTTAGTTGGAGCAAAGTTCTGCTCATCCAGAACTGGATGTCGGACAAGCAGTGAGACAAGTTAAAGACCATGGCGGGGTCGAGAAGTGCAGGTACGATACCTGAATCTAGTTGATAAATACTTATTGGAAGGAGTGTTGAAATGATCTGTAATGCATTGGACAATATGTTCAACTGCATAATTAAATAACATACATGTAAGAGTCATCTGGGGGCAACAGCTATCTAACAGAAAAGGAGCTAATTGGTTTTGAAGGAGAATACCCTTTCACAGGTACAAGAGCCTTCTGTGGGCTAGGCAG
Source organism: Somniosus microcephalus (assembly GCF_052327205.1). Taxonomy (NCBI): domain Eukaryota; kingdom Metazoa; phylum Chordata; class Chondrichthyes; order Squaliformes; family Somniosidae; genus Somniosus; species Somniosus microcephalus. The sequence goes on along the minus strand of NC_140994.1, from coordinate 13,163,432 downwards.
TACCCATTCATATGATGCGTAGAAGATCTTTCTATAAAGGAAAGGTAATAGCCACTAGGGAACTGTAATCAATAAACGCATGCTAGGACAAGCCAATAGTGATTAGTTTCCAGCAGGTGAACCCTGCCGTGGCATAGTCCCTCTATAAGTTAAACGGGGGAGTGGTTATGACAGCAACCATTGCATCGTTTAAGGTGACCAGACTGATACCTGGGATGGCAGGAGTGACGTATGAGGAGAGATTGGGTCGATTGGGCTTATATTCGCTAGAGTTTAGAAGAATGAGAGGGGATCTCATTGAAACTTATAAAATTCTAACAGGACTAGACAGACTAGATGCAGGAAGGATGTTCCCGATGGCCGGGGAGTCCAGAACCAGGGGGTCACAGTCTAAGGATAAGGGGTAAGCCATTTAGGACTGAGATGAGGAGGAATTTCTTCACCCAGAGAGTGGTGAACCTGTGGAATTCTCTACCACAGAAGGCAGTTGAGGCCAATTCATTAAATATATTCAAGAAAGAGTTGGATATATTTCTTAAGGCTAAAGGGATCAAGGGATATGGGGAGAAGGCAGGGACAGGGTACTGAATTTGGATGATCAGCCATGATCTCATTAAATGGCGGAACAGGCTCGAGGGGCTGAATGGCCTACTCCTGCTCCTATCTTCTATGTTTCTATGTTAAAATTGAATTGATATTTGAGGCAGGTGATGATATGGGGTTATGGGGAGAAATAGGATTAATTTTGGATTGCTCTAACAAAGAGTCGGCGCAGGCACGATGGGCTGAATGGCCTCTTTCTGTACCGTAACCTTCTGTGGTTCTGTGCTCCTCCCCAGGCACCAATGAGCCGATTAGCAGGGATGACCTATTTGTGACCCATCTGGCAGCGCAAGAAACACAAGGTTTGCAGGAGGATTTCTCCTCATGGGTTGTGAAATGAATCAGTCATTCATGAAAGAAAGACTTATGTAATAATACTGGGCGGCCTGCGAGTGGCGCTGTCCAGGGAGAGTATAAATACTCGGGCACGGGCCCAGCTTGCGCAGGACATTCTTAACAGGAACTAGTGAAGGACACAACTAGACCTCCATGTTGCAAAACAGTTGATTAAAGCTTTGTTTAACGCTTAGACCAAGTGCCTAGTAGTTTTCTTATGTCAGGTTGCATTGATATGAAAGGGTTGGCACACGGGAAGCTCTACAAACATCGAAGGTATGGGAGACTAGTGGTTCCGGCACTGGACTAGAAACTCGGAGATTGTGAATTCCAATTCCAGTATGTTAAAATTTAATTTAAATGTAATAAAATCTGATAATTTGAGGGTTGAAATGAGATAAAATGACTGTGAAAGCTGCTGGATTGTCATTAAAAGCTATCCGGATTCACTAATGTCCTTTTTAAATACCTGTTCTGGCTCCAGTAGCACACTATGTGGTTGATTGATTCTTAGTGCTCTAGGGGCAACTAGGGTTGGGGCAATAAATACCAGTGTGGTCCATGTCCCAAGAACAAATTAAATTTGAAAAACAAAAGGCAGCCAAGGTGATTTATAATCCACGACACCATCAACATTGAAAAGTGCAGAAGAGCAGTTGGTGAGTTGGGCTGTAGGCTGAGACAGAGTGAGCGATGATCTAAAAGCAATCTGGCAGCCAACTCACAATACTGGAACATCCTTGTGGGACTTAGCAGTGGAACACAGGAACAGGAGGAGACCATTCAGCCCCTCGGCCCTGTTCCGCCATTCAATGAGATCATGGCTGATCTGTGACCTAACTCCATAGACCCGCCTTTGCCCCATATAGAAACATAGAAACATAGAAGATAGGAGCAGGAGTAGGCCATTCGACCCCTCGAGCCTGCTCCGCCATTCAATGAGATCATGGCTGATCATCCAAATTCAGTACTCTGTCCCTGCCTTCTCTCCATATCCCTTGATCCCTTTAGCCTTAAGAAATATATCCAACTCCTTTTTGAATATATTTAATGAATTGGCCTCAACTGCCTTCTGTGGTAGAGAATTCCACAGATTCACCACTCTCTGGGTGAAGAAATTCTTCCTCATCTCTGTCCTAAATGGCTTACCCCTTATCCTTAGACTGTGACCCCTGGTTCTGGACTCCCCGACCATCGGGAACATCCTTCCTGCATCTAGTCTGTCCAGTCCTGTTAGAATTTTATAAGTATCAATGAGATCCCCTCTCATTCTTCTAAACTCCAGCGAGTATAAGCCCAATCGACCCAATCTCTCCTCATACGTCATTCCTGCCATCCCAGGTATCAGTCTGGTGAATCTTCGCTGCACTCCCTCCATGGCAAGAACATCCCTTAAAAGCTCTGGTTTAACAAAAATCTCAGATTTAAAATTAACCCTTGACCCCCAGCATCGACTGCCGTTTGCGGAAGAGAGTTCCAAACTTCTACCATCCTTTGTGTGAAGAGGTTGTTCCTAACCTCACTCCTGAAAGGCCTGGCTCTAGTTTTTAGACTATGCCCCCCTGCCCCCCTGCCCTAGACTCCCCAACCAGCGGAAATAGCTTCTCTCTATCTACCCGACGAAAGTGACTATGGAGGGCGGTGCTGGTCATCCAGCTGGCAGGCCAACGTGTCTGCCGACAGGGGCTTGTTGTTCAGCACAAGGCCATTGATATTCTCAGAAAGTGGGCCTTGATGTAACCGGACACATGGAAAGAGTGCAGAGAGTTTCTGTTTAAACCAGCATCCACATCGCTTAAAAATTCCTCAAACACCTCCAAATAATTGAATCTTAGTTGCTAATTATGAACCAGCGCTGAGATAGCAGTGGTTTATTTTAGTCAGGCCCACCCATCCACGTTTCATTTAATTGGCTTCACACCCTGTGGGTGGTAATGTGTTATAGCTTAGATTTACTAGATGTGGAAAACAAGTGACTTCACTGAACTTACTAATTAAATGATGAGCTTTTCCTCCTTGCAAACTAACTGATGAAATGAAAACTCATTAAACCATCACTTACTCCAGCTCATTCGTTCTCAGAACCTCAACATTGCTGAGCTCCTCACCTCCCGCAGCCTTTCCTTCCTTTCACCGTCCGAGGTATTGAACGTGCTTGCCATCACCTAACTTCTTGGCTCAGTGGGTAGCCCCCTCGCCTCCGAGTCAGAAGGTTGTGGGTTCGCAGTCCCCACTCCAGAGACTTGAGCACAAAAATCCAGCCTGATGCTTTGAGGAAAAACTTTTTCACCCAGAGGGTGGTTGGAATCTGGAACTCACTGCCTGAAAGGGTGGTAGAGGCAGGAACCCTCACAACATTCAAGAAGAATTTAGATGAGCACTTGAAACGCCATAGCATACAAGGCTACGGACCAAGTGCTAGAAAATGGGATTAGAATAGACGGGGCTTGATGGCCGGCGCAGACACGATGGGCCGAAGGGCCTCTTTCTGTGCTGTATAACTCTACGACTCTATGGCGTTAAAGGTAAGTGTCCATGTATGGGGATTCAATTGTTGGTAGCCTTAATAAAGACTGCTAGTATGTCAATGTATAATTCTGGCTTTGTAGAGACTGAGTAATTAAAAAGTGCCTGGCAGAACCCTACGACTCCCGTGCAGCACTGAGGGAGTGCTGCACTGTTGGAATTGCCATCTTTCAAATGAGATATAAAGCTGAGGCCCCATCTGACCTCTCAATTGGATGTAAAATGATCCCACAGCACTGTTCGACAGAAGAGCAGAGGAGTTCTCTCCAGTTTCCTGAGTGATATTTATCCCTCAGCCAGCAGTACTAAAAACAGATTAATTAGCTATTACCTCATTGCTGTCTGTGGGAGCTTGCTGTGCGCAAATTGGCTGCCACGTTTCCTACATTACAACCGTGACTACGCTTCAAAAGTACTTCATTGGCTGTAAAGCGCTTTGGGATGTCCTGAGGTTGTGAAAGGCGCTATAGAAATGCAAGTCCTTTCTTTCTACCTCTTCTATCCCGCTCTTTTCAAACTGGGTGCTGTCTTGCACTAAAATACTTTGGGGTAGATTTTGCCGAATTTGTCAGGAAGAAGGCGGGACTTCCCCTTTTGGGTTTTTGACCCGCCTACTTCGATGTCTGGCCAATCCGCGCGATTTTCCCTTAATTGACCTTGTTGAGCCCGCCCAGCGGGCTCAGCAGGCCAATTAAGGGCCACCCGGCAGCAGGTGACGTCACAGACTGAAATTTCATCTGTCAAGAGTTCTTGACAGATGAAATATCAGCGTTTCACAGCTGTTTGAAGCTGTGAAACACTGACACTCTGAGTTCTAAGCTGAGTCATTCTGCACAGACTCAGTTAGAACTCTCACCGGCACTCAAAGCTGAAGGCTGTCACTTTTGACAGATCGCAGACGTTCAGCTTTCAGCTCTGGCTGAGTGATTCGCTCCCGACGGCTACAGGAAGAAAGGCTGTTAAGGTAAGTACAGGTAAGTAAAAGTTCTTTACACACTTTAGACACACCAAACACACTTACCTTTGCACTCATGCACCCATCACTCACCTGAGCGCCGACATCGCGACCCCTCCAACTCCTTCAACCCGACGGTCCGCCTGCTCTACCTGGCGTGGTTTGGAGCCGTCGGGAAACCCACACGAAACCCCTCAAAATAGGGATTAGGCTAAAAACTGCCTGTTAACTACCTGTTCACAGGCAGTTAATTGGCACTAATCCCTTCCCGCCTGGTTTCGGCGGGTCCCAGTGCGGGGCGGGTACCCGCCGCCCCTGAAACTTACGTGGGGCGGGGTTTTGGGCGGGATGGTGTCGGGACCCCAAAATTCAGGATTTCCCCCCCCCACCCCACACGCCTGAAACCCCGCCTGACGGCTCCCCGAAAATCTAGCCCTTTGTCTCGAGGGAAGTGATGGCACAAGCACTCATTCCGCCTTAAGTTTGAACGAGCTCTAACATTACCGGGTTTTTTGGATGTGGCAAAGGCCCGAGGGGGCTGCAGAACCCGTGCGCACTTTTAACTTATCGGTTTCAGAACAAGCGTACTGCGGCTGACAATATTCAACGAGTGCTGCTAAATTATCAAACAAACGAGGGGCTGAATGGTTCGATAAATTTGCACTGTCCTTTCAGCTCGTGGACCTGGATTTAGACCCAGCTCAGTCTGATGGGACGAGAGTCTCTTTCGCTCTTCCTCTCATTTCTCTCTTATAATCATTTTCCCATCTTTGTTCACGTTCGTCTGGTCTCTTGCTTTCTTGTTCAATTTTCCTTTGTACTCTCATTTTGTCTTTGTATGTAGGGGAACATGAATATAAGACAGTCACGAATAAATCCAATAGGGAATTCTGGAGAATTCTTCTTTACCCAGAGAGTGGTGAGAATGTGCAACTCGCTACCACAGGGAGTAGTTGAGGTGAATAGCACAGATGCATTTAAAGAGAAGCTAAATAAGTACATGAGGGAGAAGGAATAGCAGGATATGCTGATAGGATGAGATGAAGAGGGGTGAGAGGAGGCTCGTGTGGAGCATAAACACTGGCATGGACCAGTTAGGCCGAATGGCCTCTTTCTGTGCTGTTTCTGTGCCGGCCAGTGGCTCAGTGGGTAGCACTCTTGCCTCTGACGTCATGAAGGTTGTGGGTTCAAGCCCCACACCAGAGATGAGAACTGACATGAATCTTGTCCTTCATGTGGAAATGACTTATGAAATGATACTGGGCGGCCTGCTGGTGGCGCTGTCCAGGGAGAGTATAAATACTTGGGCATGGGCCCAGCTTGCTCAGGACATTCTTTAACAGGAACTAGTGAAGGACACAACTAGATCTCCATGTTGAAAAACAGTTGATTAAAGCCTTGTTTAATACTCAGACCAAGTGCCCAGTAGTATTCTGACGTCAAGAACAAAAACCTAGGCTGACTGAGGGAGTGCCGCACTGTCGGAGGTGCCATCTTTCGGATGAGAGGTTAAACCGAGGCCCCGTCTGCTGTCTCAGGTGGGCGTAAAAGAACCCATGGCCCTATTTCAAAGAAGAGCACGGGGAGTTGTCCCTGGGTGTCTTGGGCCAATATTTATCCCTCAATCAACATCCCTAAAAAAAAAACAATATCTGGTCATTATCACATTGCTGTTTGTGGGATCTTGCTGTGCGCAGATTGGCTGCCGCGTTTCCCACATTATAACAGCGACTCCACTTCAAAAAGTGCTTCACTGGCTGCAAAGCGCTTCGGGAGCGTCCTGAGGTGGTGAAAGGCGCTACAGCAAATGCAAGTCCTTTCTCTGTTTCTGTGCTCTCTCCGTCAAATATTTCATTTTTCTTTCCTTCTCTCCTCACGTGTGAGAATGCCAGAAGCACAGCTCAGACCCGACATGAGGCTGAGCTTTTCATATGTCCTGTGCATCAAGAAACTGGAGCTATTGTACTCCGGTAACAAAATAGTTAATTGGCCCGGCGTCTCTCTACTAGCTGGGCTGCAGTAAATCACTGAGGGGAGGGGGAGAAACTGGCCTTCCATATGCACCGAGCTCTCTGACTGCGAGGTAAAGGGCTGGTTAGTTTTGCTTCAGTGCCTTTTGGCACCTGACTCATCAGGTCAATTAAATTTACTTTGCTAATTATATATGAGCCACACGCATATTGCCCTCCTCCACAGCGCAGTGTGTGGTTACAGTGCCTGCCCCTCAGCAAGAATCATTATTTCGGCCTATTATTAAATGCGCCTCGCTGCCCCCACTGAATCTCCCATTTGTATCCTTTATGTTCTGTTTGTTTCTAAGCTTGATTTGCCAATCCCACTCTTGGATCAGTGCTGCTGTCGTTCAGTCTCCAGAGGGAGAGGGGTTGGCAGACAGAAACAGTCCCGCAGTTACTCTGACACTTTACCTTCTTTTCTACGATGAAAGAAAAAGAAAGAACTGCCATTTTTTATAGCGCCTTCCACGACCTCGAGACATTCCCAAGCGCTTTACAGCCAATTAAGGGCTTTTTGATTACTGTTGTAATGAAAGAAGCATGGCAGGCAATTTGCACACAGCAAGCTCCCACAAACAGCAATGTGATAATGACCAGATAATCTGGTTTAGTGATGTTGGTTGAGGGATAAATATTGGCCCCAGGACACCGGGGAGAACACCCCGGCTCTTCATCGAAATAGTGCCGTGGGATCTTTTACAGGGCAGACGTTTAACGTTTTATCTGAAAGACGGCATCTCCGACAGTGCAGCACTCCCTCAGCACTGCGCTCGGAGTGTCGGCCTAGATTTTACGCTCAGGTGCCTGGAGCGGGACTATGAACCCACAACCTCCTGACGCCGAGGTGGGAGTGCTGCCCACTGAGCCACAGCTGGCATTGGTTTATCAGGAAACACCAGGCCTCCGCTCAACAGCATGGGTCAGGTTTTGAGTATTCGCAGCAGGAGATGGCGAGTGGGAATTTCCCACACCTGGGGAGTTAGAGCGTTAGTGCGTTGAGTCACCTTTCCAGGGGGTCACTTCAACTGGGAGACTGGGACAAATCGTAGCGGGGACGTCACTGAGCCGGCTGTTTCTCCGCAGCGCCGGCTAGTGATGTCACGGAGCGAGGGGGGGCCAAGGGCCCCCGTGGGAAATCTGAAGTGCGCCGATCTTCCCGGCTGCTAGCAGCAGCTCCTGGGAGATCTGCGCGTCATTCCGGGAGGATTGGCAACCCTGTGTATCATCAGAATTTATCTGTGCATGGGAGTCTCTTCTGACTCTCAGCAGCAAGGGCCCCAGGGGCTGTCTCAGTCCAGTTCCTGATCAGCAGCCTCAACCTGATATGGGGAGTGTGATACTGGCTCGAGGACTGAGGCACGTTAGGACAGTGCAAAGGGAGCTTTGCTCTGCTTCTGTGTTGTACCCGACCTGGGGGTGGTTGACAGAGACACTAAATACCTGAAATGGGAAAACTATTCCATTTTCTAATCCTTATACAGGTTTAGCGCCCCAAATCCAGAGTTCAAGCAAGCACGGTGGCATAGTGGTTAGCACTGTTGCCTCACAGCGCCAGGGACCCGGGTTCGAATCCGGCCTCGGGTGACTGTGTGGAGTTTGCACATTCTCCCCGTGTTTGCGTGGGTTTCCTCCGGGTGCTCCAGTTTCCTCCCACAGTCCAAAGATGTGCGGGTTAGGTTGATTGGCTATGATAAATTGACCCTTAGTGTTAGGGGGATTAAATACGTGGGGTTACGGGGATAGGGTGGGATATGTGTTGGTGTAGGGGTTACGGGGATCGGGTGGGATATGTGTCGGTGCAGGCTCGATGGGCCGAAATGGCCTCTACCTGCACTGTGGGGTTTCTGTGATTCCGGAATCCGGAATGCTGCAGAATCCAGATTCTGGGATGATTGGTGGCAGGGGTCCGGAATCCGTAAAATGTTCAGGAATCCGGACACCCTGAGGGAGGCTTACCAAAAACCGGAAATATCGCAACCTGGGCCCAGGCATTTCCGGATTCGGGACGCTCAACCTGTACAGAATAGTTGGACCCTTCAGTAGTCCCAGTGCTGAAAACCTTCCTACATTTTTTAAGGACGGTGATAAAACCCAAGTAAGATTTCTCTTTTTAAGCAGATAATCCTTCCACAGCCCATAAACACTTGTGCTATGTTCCTGCCTAGCCCCTGACCTGCCGGCTCCAGGCCTTTCGCTCACTCCTGCCCTGTTTCTGCAGTTTTTTCCCTCTCTCCCCTTTGTATCTCCATCCAGTATCGTACTAGTGTTTGGTTCACTGCCACACCTCTTCTCGGAATGCCTACCTTGAAGAAGTTCTGCTCTTCTCTTCGACGGGATCTCCGTTTGGCTATCACCATCTCGTCTGGTTTTGAATACCTCTTAATGTCTCTTCACTTCTTTTGTTCTGTCCCAGCCCTGCCTTTCGATCTATTTCATTTCCTTTCCAGTCTTGACAAAGGGTTTCGACCCGAAACGTCGACTCTATTTTCTCTCCACGGATGTTGCCTGGCCTGCTGAGTTTTTCCAGCATTTTCTGTTGTTATTCAAGGGCTTTAGCCTGTTTGAGCCTGGCTTTCACTAAGGGTGCAGTTATACTGCCAATGGCGCACCTTAAACCACTGTTTATTGGTGCAAATCGAAGCAAAGGTATCAGCATAACTTTTTAAATTATTATTCGTTCTGGGGGATGCGGGCGTCGCTGGCAAGGCCGGCATTTATTGCCCATCCCCTGGTTGCCCTGAGAAGGTGGTGGTCAATCTCCCCAAACCACTGCAATTATTCTTTGTAGCGGTTTGATTCAACTGAATGGCTTGCTGGGTCAATTCAGTTAAGAATCAACCACACTTGGTGTGGGACAGGAGTCACGTGTAGAGCAGATTGTGTGAGGACGAGAGGTTTCCTTCCCTAAAGGACATTAGCTGACCTCATCTTCCGCTTCCGGACTCAATATCGAGTTCAACAATTTCCGATCATAACCTCGGCCCCTATTATATTTTTATATATTTTATCCACACTTTTGGTTTGTGCCTTTTCCTTTCTTTCCTCTCTCTCCCACACGGCAACTGTCTCTCACTCTGCCAGCGCATTTCACACTTCACCTAGAGCCATCCATTGTCTGTGTCTTTACCTGTCCTATTACCATCTGGTCTCACCTTGAATATCTCTTAATGTCTCTTCTTTCATCCCCTCCCCCATTTCCCAGCCCCACAAACTGCCTTTTTCATCTGTTTCATTTCCTGCCTTTTTTTCCTCAGTTCTGACGAAGGGTTTCGACCTGAAACGTTGACTCTGTTTCTCTCTCCACGGATGTTGCCGGGCCTGCTGAGTTTTTCCAGTGTTTTCTGCTGTTATTTCGGATTTCCAGCATCCGCAGTATTTTGCTATCGCATTAGCTGACCTACATTGTCTCCTGGTCTGGCAACACCTCGATTTAAAAATTCTCATCCTTGTTTTCAAATTCCTCCACCACCCCGCCCCTCCCCTCCCTATCTCTGTAACCTCCTACAGCCCAACAACCCTCCGGGATCTCTGCGCTCCTCCAATTCTGGCCTCTTGCGCATCTCTGATTTCCATCGCCCCACCATTGGCGGCCGTGCCTTCAGCTGCCCGGGCCCCTAAGTTCTGGAATTCCCTCCCTAAACCTCTCCGCCTCTTTCTCCTCCTTTAAGACGCTCCTTAAAACCTACCTCTTTGACCAAGCTTTTGGTCACCTGCCCTAAGCGTGGCCTAACCAAGGTTCGATACATGTTTAAATGATGGATGGTCGTTCAGTGACTGAATGGCAGCATGGAATTAAAATGGACTAGTTTAGTGCAAGTATCTGTTCCTAATTGTACTGCAAAAGGTACTAATCTGCTCCATTCCATATTGGAACCATTACCCAACAGTTCACCTGTTGGCTGGTGGTACTCCTTGGCATCAAGTGTCAGTTGTGGCTCAGTGGGCAGCACCCTCACCTCTGAGTCAGAAGGTTGTGGGTTCAAGTCCCACTCCAGAGACTTGAGCACATAAAGCTAGGCTGACACTGCAGTGCAGTGCCGAGGGAGTGCTGCACTGTCAGAGGTGCCATCTTTCGGATGAGATGTTAAATCGTCTGCTCTCTCAGGTGGACATAAATAGATCCCATGGCACTATGTCGAAGAAGAGCAGGGGAGTTACCCTGGCCAATATGTCTCCCTCAACCTACATAACAAAAACAGATTATCTGGGCATTTTCACATTGTTGTTTGTGGGAGCTTGCTGTGTGAAAATTGGCTGCTGCGTTTCCCACATTACAACAGTGACAGTACTTCAATGGCTGTAAAGCGCTTTGAGATGTCCGGTGGTCGTGAAAGGCGCTATATAAATGCAAGTCTTTCTTTCTTTCTTAAAGGCCTCTGTATACCAGCCTGTGTACCAATGTTTCTCTTCCATTCTATATCCCCCAACCACTTGAAATGCCTCTGTATTGAACCTCGTCTCGAGCTCCTCCCCTCTCACCAGAAGCCCTTTGCCTACCGTGACTGTCTCAGTGGACGAGGCCACCGCTCCCTCTTCACATTCTCCGTTTGATCAGCGTTTTCCTCCCTTGCGTACATCTGTATCCTCCCCCTATAGTGGTCGCTGTATCCTTTCTGTGTTGTGTAGCCGCTCTATACTCTCCCCATTCCTCATTTTGTAACTTATTATATCTTTCTGCCGCATCCGAGCTGTGTGCAGTTATGCCCCTGTCCTCTCATTCCCCCTTCTCTGGTTTCTATTCATTCACCTCAACCTGTAACAGGTACCTTTAGAAATTGAAGCTGGGCGGCCCAGTCAGCGTAAAGGCTACTCACTTGAACATAGAAGGTTAAGGTGCGATCTAATTTAAATGTTTTAAGATCATTAAAGGATTTGATAGGGTAGATAGAGACAAACTATTTCCTCTGGTGGTGGAGGGGGGACATAACCTTAAAATTAGAGCCAGGCCGTTCAGGGGTGATGTCGGGAAGCACTTCTTCACACAAAGGGCAGTGGAAATCGGGAACTCTCTCCCCCAAAAGGCTGTTGAGGCTGGGGGTCAATTGAAAATTTCAAAACTGAGATTGATAGGGGGAAAAATTCGGTTGGTTAGCACCTGTCGTTAGCGTTTCGGGGGGGGGGGGGCGCTAACACGGCGCTAGGAACTTAGCGTCCGAGCGCGGCGATTTTAGCGCCGCTCGCGAAATCGAGCAGTCGTTTTGCGGCAGCACTAAACACTGCCGCCACAATATCCTGCACTCGCAGATTATGATGTCAGTCGAGCGTGCAACGCCCCGGTAGTGCCCCAGACTGGATACTGAGCCGCGCCCCCTGCCTTAGTGCCTGCCGCTAGGAACGACAGGTAGAGGGTAACGTTTTCAAGTCGGGAAGGGGCAGGGGGAGCGTTATTTAAAGGCGGGCGCTTCCTGCCTTTTCCTGTCGGCAAAATTTTTGGTTTTAATGCTGTCCTAAGGAGTTGTGGCCCTCAGCACCACTTTTGAGGTTCCTAAGCGCCGAGCTCTTTCCCTGGGCCTATCCATTAGTGCTTCCAACACAATTGCTTTTGAGGTCTCTCCAGGCCGAGATTCCAGGCTGCAATGAGCAGGGAGTGGCTGGCCAGCAAGATGGCCCCTCCCCTTTAAGAACTGGATGGCGCCAGTCTGTCTGGCTTCCATGGTAACGGACATCGCCTGAGCTTCGGTAGCGCTCTGAGGTAGCGCCTCACTCCCTGACATTAGCGCCTTAAGAGAGGCGTGTAGCACCTGATTTGGTGCTCAAATCACCTCCAGGGGCGATAGAGGCGAATTTTGCAGTCGGAGGCTAAAATTTGCGCCCGGCCGATATTGGCGCCCCAAAATGGGTGATACTGAATTTTTCTCCCATAGGTTCTTGTTGGGTAAGGGTATTTAAGGTTATGGAATCAAGGCGGATAAATGGAGTTGAGATATAGATCAGCCACGATCTAATTGAATGGTGGAACTGGCTTGAGGGGCTGAATGGCCTCCTCCTGTTCCTATATTAACTTAGAGGTCAGAGTAGGTCAGACACTGACAGGAATATTATTTACAAAAATGACACTTCATTTGTGGTGAATTTTATGCTCATCAAAGTGAGGGGAAGGGAACGGTACCATTTCCAATTTTGACCTCAGTGTCGGCATTGGGACCCTCACATAAGAGACCTCCCTCCACACTGCCCCAACAACTTGTTTTAAAGCCATGCTTAGGAGATTGCCAACTCCTGCATGACTGTGAGAGTTTTCATTTCTCAGACCAACTGCCCCTGTGACCTCTGACTGATATTAAAACTTGCATTTATATAGCGCCTTGTCACATCAAAATGTCTCAAAGCTCTTCACACAATGGACTATTTGGGGAGTTTAGCAACTGTTGTTATGTAGGCAAATCCAGCAGCCATTTCACACCACTCCCCCCCCAAACAGCAATGAGATAAATAACCAGCTGAACTGTGTAGCCATTGGGAGTTGAATCACGGGCAGTTTTATGCTGTGAATTACATAAGAACATAAGAAATAGGAGCAGGAGTCGGCCATTTGGTCCTTCGAGCCTGCTCCGCCATTCAATAAGATCATGGCTGATCTTCTACCTCAACACCACCTTCCCGCACTATCCCCATATCCCTTGATTCCCTTAGTATCCAAAAATCTATCGCTCTCTGTCTTGAATATACTCAACGACTGAGCCTCCACAGCCCCCTGGGGTAGAGAATTCCAAAGATTCACAACCCTCTGAGTGAAGAAATTTCTCCTCATCTCAGTCCTAAATGGCCGACCCCTTATCCTGAGACTGTGACCCCTGGTACTAGACTCCCCAGCCAGGGGAAACATCCTCCCTGCATCTACCATGTCAAGCCCTGTAAGTATATATTTCAGTGAGATCACCTCTCATTCTCTAGAGAGAACATATGCCTAGTCTACTCAATCTGTCCTCATAGGACAATTCCCCCCATCCCAGGAATCAGTTTAGTATTGACTCCTTTGGAAAAGCAGGCCGATAAATTTATCAGATCTGTTATAATGAGTGGGACTTCAGGAGATCGGACGGGATTGGAGATTGTGGCAGATCAGCCCTACTGTGTTTGTAGTTTTTAGTCTACCGAGTTATTTTTGTATATTTCTGTGCATATGTTTTAAAAATGTACCAGCGTATATATATATATACATGGAGCCTAGTCTTGTGTATAAAATATATTTTACGCACATACACAATAGACTCTCAATAAAAATGGGGCTTTCATCAAAAAGTATCCATTGCTTTTAAACCAGTAACAATTTCACATTTAAAATTATTTTTCAAATTAATTTACTGGACTTGGGTTCTAGTTCAGACCTTTGCTTACTTTTTTCTTGATTTAAAATCCCACGCCTCCCCCACACTGCCAGTCAGATAATCCTCACCGCCCGTATGCTAACCTTGTCTAGAGGCTCCAGGGTATTGTCTGGAAGTATCTGGAAGCTCCGGGATATTGTCCAGAAGTATCTGGAAATTCCAGGGTATTGTCTGCAAGTATCTGGAAGTTCCAGGATATTGTCTAGAAGTATCTGGAAATTCCAGGGTATTGTCTGGAAGTATCTGGAAGTTCCAGGGTATTGTCTGGAAGTATCTGGAAGTTCCAGGGTATTGTCTGGAAGTATCTGGAAGTTCCAGGGTATTGTCTAGAACATTCTGGAAGTTCCAGGGTATTGTCTGGATGTATCTGGAAGTTCCAGGGTATTGTCTAGAAGTATCTGGAAGTTCCAGAGTATTGTCTAGAAGTATCTGGAAGTTCCAGGGTGTTGTCTAGAAGTATCTGGAAGTTCCAGGGTATTGTCTAGAAATATCTGGAAGTTCCAGGGTATTGTCTAGAAGTATCTGGAAGTTCCAGGGTATTGTCTAGAAGTATCTGGAAGTTCCAGGGTATTGTCTGGAAGTATCTGGAAGTTCCAGGGTATTGTCTAGGAGTATCTGGAAGTTCCAGGGTATTGTCTAGGAGTATCTGGAAGTTCCAGGGTATTGTCTAGGAGTATCTGGAAGTTCCAGGGTATTGTCTAGGAGTATCTGGAAGTTCCAGGGTATTGTCTAGGAGTATCTGGAAGTTCCAGGGTATTGTCTAGAACATTCTAGAAGTTCCAGGGTATTGTCTGGAAGTATCTGGAAGTTCCAGGATACTGTCTAGAAGTATCTGGAAGTTCCAGGGTATTGTCTGGAAGTATCTGGAAGTTCCAGGGTATTGTCTGGAAGTACCTGGAGGTTCCAGGGTATTGTCTAGAAGTATCTGGAAGTTCTAGGGTATTGTCTGGAAGTATCTGGAAGCACCAGGGTATTGTCTGGAAGTATCTGGAAGTTCCAGGGTATTGTCTAGAAGTATCTGGAAGTTCCAGGGTATTGTCTGGAAGTATCTGGAAGTTCCAGGATACTGTCTAGAAGTATCTGGAAGTTCCAGGGTATTGTCTGGAAGTATCTGGAAGTTCCAGGGTATTGTCTAGAAGTATCTGGAAGTTCCAGGGTATTGTCTGGAAGTATCTGGAAGTTCCAGGATACTGTCTAGAAGTATCTGGAAGTTCCAGGGTACTGTCTGGAAGTATCTGGAAGTTCCAGAGTATTGTCTAGAAGTATCTGGAAGTTCCAGGGTATTGTCTGGAAGTATCTGGAGGTTCCAGGGTATTGTCTGGAAGTATCTGGAAGTTCCAGGATACTGTCTAGAAGTATCTGGAAGTTCCAGGGTATTGTTTGGAAGTATCTGGAAGTTCCAGGGTACTGTCTGGAAGTATCTGGAAGTTCCAGAGTATTGTCTAGAAGTATCTGGAAGTTCCGGGATATTATCTGGAAGTATCTGGAAGTTCCAGGGTATTGTCTAGAACATTCTTGAAGCTACAGGGTACTGTCTGGAAGTATCTGGAAGTTCCAGGGTATTGTCTGGAAGTATTTGGAAGTTCCAGGGTATTGTCTGGAAGTATCTGGAAGTTCCAGGGTATTGTCTAGAACATTCTGGAAGTTCCAGGGTATTGTCTGGATGTATCTGGAA
Organism: Somniosus microcephalus; assembly: GCF_052327205.1. NCBI lineage: Eukaryota > Metazoa > Chordata > Chondrichthyes > Squaliformes > Somniosidae > Somniosus > Somniosus microcephalus. The sequence continues at coordinate 13,147,994 of NC_140994.1, read as the reverse complement.
GTTCCAGGGTATTGTCTAGAAGTATCTGGAAGTTCCAGAGTATTGTCTAGAAGTATCTGGAAGTTCCAGGGTGTTGTCTAGAAGTATCTGGAAGTTCCAGGGTATTGTCTAGAAATATCTGGAAGTTCCAGGGTATTGTCTAGAAGTATCTGGAAGTTCCAGGGTATTGTCTAGAAGTATCTGGAAGTTCCAGGGTATTGTCTAGAAGTATCTGGAAGTTCCAGGGTATTGTCTGGAAGTATCTGGAGGTTCCAGGGTATTGTCTGGAAGTATCTGGAAGTTCCAGGATACTGTCTAGAAGTATCTGGAAGTTCCAGGGTATTGTTTGGAAGTATCTGGAAGTTCCAGGGTACTGTCTGGAAGTATCTGGAAGTTCCAGAGTATTGTCTAGAAGTGTCTGGAAGTTCCGGGATATTATCTGGAAGTATCTGGAAGTTCCAGGGTATTGTCTAGAACATTCTTGAAGCTACAGGGTACTGTCTGGAAGTATCTGGAAGTTCCAGGGTATTGTCTGGAAGTATCTGGAAGTTCCAGGGTATTGTCTAGAACATTCTGGAAGTTCCAGGGTATTGTCTGGATGTATCTGGAAGTTCCAGGGTATTGTCTAGAAGTATCTGGAAGTTCCAGAGTATTGTCTAGAAGTATCTGGAAGTTCCAGGGTGTTGTCTAGAAGTATCTGGAAGTTCCAGGGTATTGTCTAGAAATATCTGGAAGTTCCAGGGTATTGTCTAGAAGTATCTGGAAGTTCCAGGGTATTGTCTAGAAGTATCTGGAAGTTCCAGGGTATTGTCTAGAAGTATCTGGAAGTTCCAGGGTATTGTCTGGGAGTATCTGGAAGTTCCAGGATATTTTCCAGAAGCAGCTGGAAACCCTGATATCTGAGGTTTACGTGGGTCTGCCTAGGGGTTAACTTAAGACCTGGGCTTGGAAATTCCTCGGAGCTGGTTCTGCCACGCTGGCATTACTTCACCGGACGTGTGGCGGAATCCCTGTTTACGCGCGTGACCAGGGTTTCTGCCACACTTTGGGTGGCGGAGCATGAGGAACTCTGAGGAATTTAATGCCAGCGATTTTTCAAGTGATCGGGACAGCCTCCATATTTGTGACCTTTTATTTATAAACATTGCAATGTGCCGAATTACAATGAAATGTAAATTAAATGAGCAATCCCAAATTGGATGACTAGGGCAAGTAAAATGGAAATAATGCTGACAGTTCTGGTGTCGGCCGGGGCTCAGTGGGCAGCACTCTCACCTCTGAGTCAGAAGGTCGTGGGTTCACAGTCCTTCTCCAGAGACTTGAGCACATAAACCTAATCTGACATACCAATGCAGTACTGAGGGAGTGCTGCACTGTCAGGTGCCGTCTTTCGGATGAGACGTTAAACCGAGGCTCCGTCTGCCCTCTCAGGTGGACGTAAAAGACCCCACGGCCACTATTGGAAGAAGAGCAGGGGGAGTTCTCCCCAGTGTCCTGGGGCCAATATTTATCCCTCAATCAACATCACTAAACAGATGTGACATAATAAAACTCACTACGCACTTGGTTTGAGTGCTTTAATCAACTTGTTTCAGAACATGGAGGTCTAGTTGTACTTCACTAGTTCCTTGTCTTACAAAATGTCCCTGGCAAGCTGGGCCCACGCCCGAGTGTTTATACTCCTTGGACGGCGCCACCAGCTGGCCGTCCAGCGTTATTTCACGAGTAGTTTCTTGATGAATGATGAGATTTATAACAAGCTGATCTGGTCATTATTACATTGCTGTTTGTGGGAGCTTGCTGTGTGCAAATTAGCTGCCGCGTTTCCCACATTGCTTCGGTGGTCGTGAACGGTGCTGTAGAAATGAAGTTCTTTACTTTTATGATATTGTAGAATGTCATGGGGAATGGGGTGTAAAATATGATCAATTTTAAATCGTCCGGCAATCAGCACCAGAAAAGCCTCAGAAAATATGACTTTGAAAAGGCAAACTTAAAAGGGATGAGGAATGAAGTGTGGAATGTGCTGCTAAAAGATGTCTGTCGAGGAAAATGAACCACTTTTTAACTATAAATATTGAAATATGCAATATGATAAATGCTTAATGACAATGAAATGTAAATTAAACGAGCAATCCCAAGTTGGATGAATGTGGCAATTAAAATGCTAATAAGAAGGAGATGATACAAGAACAAAGGGGAGAGAGACATGTGGTAGTAATATGGTTTTGGGCAGATAACCATTGACCCTTCCAGTCTACCATTCCAAACCTCACATCAGCTCCCTTACTCTGATTCTGTAACTACCACCTCTATCCCCCTTCCTAATAGAAATTCATCCACTTCTTTTTTGAACCCTGTCATGATTTTCCGTGCCACCAACCCCACCGTCAGTCTATCAAAGAATTCTATCAGCTCTTATTAAGAAAATTTGCAAGGCACATTAAGAGAAAGAAAGACTTGCATTTATATAGCGCCTTTCACAATCTCGGAAGTCCCAAAGTGCTTTACTGCCAATTAAGTACTTTTTTTTAACAAAAAATGTAGTCTCTGTTGTAATGTGGGAAACGCGGCAGCCAATTTGCGCACAGCAAGCTCCCGCAAACAGCAACGTGGTAATGACCATCGTAATTGTAAGGGTAAACCGGGAGAGCTTTTCTCCCCGAGACGGACCCTCTGATGTAAAGGGTCAACGTCTGCCTTATTCCCAATCAATCACTCGGAGTCCGGAGGTTTGTTCAGTAAATGAACTTTATTTTACAAGTCGACAGGGGAGTCACCCATCCTGGGACGAGTACTCCCTGATCGCTAAGATCCTCTGCCTTATACAGGAAACTCTCGATTTACCGGCACCTAAATAACTGGAAATCTCTGTTAACCGGCAAAATTCAGGAGTAGGTTCAGGTAAGTTTTATTTCATATTAGTGGCTGTTCCTGGATCTGTGGCCGTGTAACCGGGGTTCCTGCACCTGTTGCATAGCAACAGGGACGCCTGGATCTTGTGGTCGGGGTTCCTGCACCTGTTGCATAGCAACAGGGACGCCTGGATCTTGTGGTCGGGGTTCCTGCACCTGTTGCATAGCAACAGGGACGCCTGGATCTTGTGGTCGGGGTTCCTGCACCTGTTGCACAGCAACAGGGACGCCTGGATCTGTGGCTGTGTACGGAGCTCTCGTACCTTTTACAATACCTCTCTGTAACCCGGACTTTTTGATAAACCGGCACCACGCCGGTCCCGTCGGTGCCGGATAAAAAAGAGTTTCCTGTATACAGTTTTTTGTTCTAAGTCATGGCTTACATCATGCAGTTGATTTCGGGTGCAAATTCTTGCGACCCGTGTGCACATTTTGACCGTTTACATAGTCCTGTGACCCCATACGTTATCTTTACCACATTCCTCAATTAGTAACTAACAGTTTGTGCACTTTATTCAATTAGCAACTGATGGTTTGACCATTTGACCACATTACACCATACTTCCCTATGGGACTTGTACATAACAACTCTTTATATGGTTGGATGTATGCTCGGTTCCTCAATTCCCTTATTTTAGCCCTTTCAACTCTTTCAATAATCATGTGGTTTTTTTCTTTAGTGATGCTGGTTTAGGGATAAATATTGGTGATGTTTTTTTCTGCTCACCCCCCAACAGTATAGGGTACCACATGCCACAACCCGCCTGCCCACCTGTGTGTTTCCCAAATGGCTGTTCTTCATGTGGGAGGTTAGATGGTGAACATCGGCAGACTATTTGACCATGGGGTGCACCATTACAGTCGAGCCTGGTCCTGCCCTCACTCAATGGATGGCAGTAAGACACCTGCCAGATGACGTTGAGGCCAATCCTAGCATCCCAACGGCCGACCTGTCTGAGTTCAGCTGACTCAGTATCGACCAACTGAGGAAATTGCCTTGGGACTTCTACTCTTCTGATGGGACTAATCAGGACACTGGGTTGTCCCAGTGTCAGCCAACAAGATAATCTAACAAAACATAGAAACAGAGAAAAATAGGAGCAGGAGTAGGCCATTCGGCCCTTCGAGTCTGCACCGCTATTCAATGTGATCATGGCTGATCCTCTATCTCAATACCATATTCCCGCTCTCTCCCCATAACCCTTGACACCTTTTGTGTCTAGAAATCTATCTATCTCCTTCTTAAATATATTCAGTGACTTAGCCTCCACTGCCTTCTGTGGTAGAGAATTCCACAGGTTCACCACCCACTGAGTGAAGAAATTTCTCCTCATCTCAGTCCTAAATGTCCTACCCCGTATCCTGAGACTGTGACCCCTCATTCTAGACCCCCCCCCCCGCCGAGCCAGGGGAAATATCCTCTCTGCATCCAATCTGTCTAGCCCTGTCACAATTTTATACGTTTCAATGAGATTCCCGCTCATTCTTCTAAACTCGAGTGAAGACAGGCCTAGTCGACCCAATCTCTCCTCATACGACAGCCCTGCCATCCCAGGAATCAGTCTGGTGAACCTTCGCTGCACTCCCTCTATGGCAAGTATATCCTTTCTTGGGTAAGGAGACCAAAACTGCACACAGTGCTCCAGGTGTGGTCTCACCAAGGCCCTGTATAACTGTAGTAAGACATCCTTGTTCCTGTACTCAAATCCTCTTGCAATGAAGGCCAACATACCATTTGCCTTCCTAACTGCTTGCTGCACCTGCATGTTTGCGTTCAGTGACTGGTGTACAAGGACACCCAGGTCCCTCTGTACATCAACATTTCCCAATCTATCACCATTTAAATAATACTCTACCTTTCGGTTTATCCTCCCTTCACATTTATCCACGTTATACTGCATCTGCCATGTATTTGCCCACTCACCCAACTTGTCTAAATCGTCTTGAAGCCTCTTTGCCCCCCTTTTTAGAGGGGCACAAACAATAGAAAACAAAATCATCACAAACAAAGGTAACTTATCAAACGAACTCATAATGTTATTCTCTGTGTCTTAACACTCTAGTCCCTGCGGTGCCCACCAGTCGCGGAAGGCTTCAAGCGTATTGGTGGACACCGCGCGCTCCTTCTCCAGGGCTGCCCTGGCATGGACAAAGCCGCAGAAGAAGGACACGCAGCCAGAGCTGACCACAATCCCCACATGGGCTGTGTACAACCTGGACCTGTGACTGGGGTCATCTTGGCCAGGGCCAGGAGCAGACCCGTGGGAGATCTTCCAACCTGCCCTCTTCACTGAGTGAGGCTTGGGACCTTCTGCGCTGTGTGTCACAGTGGGCAGTGAATCCTCGGGGGTGGGGAGCTGACTCTCAAATCTGTTCAAGCCTCGTCCTTAATATATTTCATGGGCTTTGTGTTTCCACAGGTACAATGGTCCAAACTTGGTGCTTAAATATGACAAAGTCACGAAGAAGCTCCAGAACATCGCAGCCGATGAGCGCAGCTCTCCTTACTACTCGCTCCGTGATCGCCAGGGCAACGCTATTGGCGTGGCAGCCTGCGACATCGATGGTGATGGAAGAGAAGAAATCTACTTCCTCAACACCAACAATGCCTTTTCAGGTACATAGGGATTGCAAGACCGAAAAAGGCCAAGGTCCATCTAGTTCACCTTCTACCATCCTGGTAGTTGCATGATGCGATAGTGAAGTTGTTGACCAATCACAGTGATCGATCTTTATCAATGAGTCTACAACAGACCCAGACACGAGGCGAGGAAAACCCCCAGTGGGGGAGAACTTTGGGAACCAGAGGTCCGAAGTCACCTGTTGAAACTCATTGAAACTTATAAAATTCTAACAGGACTAGACAGACTAGATGCAGGAAGGATGTTCCCGATGGCGGGGGAGTCCAGAACCAGGGGTCACAGTTTAAGGATAAGGGGTAAGCCATTTAGGACTGAGATGAGGAGGAATTTCTTCACCCAGAGAGTGGTGAACCTGTGGAATTCTCTGCCACACAAGGCAGTAGAGGCCAATTCATTAAATATATTCAAGAAGGAGTTCGATATATTTCTTAAGGCTAAAGGGATCAAGGGATATGGGGAGAAAGCAGGGACAGGGTACTGAATTTGGATGATCAGCCATGATCTCACTGAATGGCGGAGCAGGCTCGAGGGGCCGAATGGCCGACTCCTGCTCCTATCTTCTATGTTTCTATGTTCCTCCCGAGCATTGCTACAGTCACCACATGTCACGTCTCAAATTACTCATATACTGCATCCCAAGATGTTATCTTATGAAAGAAATCTATCTAATTTGCATTTGAATGAATGAATAGTAACTGCTATCGGTACAGTGGGGACCTATAGGGGCAACCTTCTCCTGGCTGAATTTCATGTTGTTTTGTAAATTTAACGCTCCTCAAGGTGAGGGACGCTACTGCCAGGGAATAAGACATTTCCTGTTTCAGGCACCCAGCAGTCCCAGGTCAGGTGCCGCACGGGTTAAGTGCGGAGTGACGTAAGAAAACTACTAGGCACTTGGTCGAAGCGTTAAACAAAGCTTTAATCAACTGTTTTACAACATGGAAGTCTCGTTGTGTCCTTCACTAGTTCCTGTTAAGAATGTCCTGCGCAAGCTGGGCCCGTGCCCGAGTATTTATACTCTCCCTGGACAGCGCCACCTGCAGGCCGCTCAGTATTATTTCATAAGTCTTTCTTTCTTTCATGAATGACTGATTCATGTCATGGAGTAAAGCACCAAACTGGTCCACCTGAAGCACTAACAAAGGCTGATCAACACGTCCAGAGATGTGTCAACACAAAGCCATTCTGAGTGTAGACCCACGCCACGTTGTTATACCGAGGCAGGGTCTTGTAACATATCCACGCCCTTCCTTCACTTGTACTGCGTAAGATTGGGGCAAACATTGCAAGAATTTTCTTTCATTTCCTTTGGAGAAATCACGGACTATCGTGGATTCTATTGGTGTCCTCTGTTACTATATCCGAGTTAAATCCTCAGCTCACACAGGCCTGGCTTCCTCCTCCCAGTTCATCCTGGATCTGGTCCTCATGTGCTGGACTCCGCTCCTGCCCAAATTCACTCTTCCCCCTTGCTCCCCACATTCACATTGCCCCTCTCTCTACCTCCCCCACACAATGCCACTCCCGGCTGCTCCTCCTCCTTCCCAGCTCCTGGTTCCTGGTTGTTGTTCCAAGGGATTGAATTCCGCTGAACGTCGTGGGCAGGAAATCAATGTCTCGTGAGAATTGCCGCCCACAGTGGGCAGCAGCGTTGAGTAAGGTAGGGGCCGGGAGGGGCGCGGGCCCGGGAGGTGCACGGTGCCCAGAGGGGCACAGAGCTGGGAGTGGTAAGAAGCCACTTTGGGATTGTTGTCCCTAACATGAACAAATGGAGTACCCCTGAAAAAACTGCCCATGTGAAATGTGAACAAATGTCACCTTCAAAACTCCAGCGACATTTCTAGAGGGGTAGAATTGAAAAGTAGGGAAGTTATGCTAAACCTGTATCGAACCTTGGTTAGACCACACTTAGAGTGCTGTGTACAGTTCTGGTCACCATATTATAAAAAGGATACGGAGGCACTGGAGAGGGTGCAGAGAAGATTTACAGGGATGATACCAGAAATGCGAGGGTATACATATCAGGAAAGGATGAACAGGCTGGGTCTCTTTTCACTTGAAGAAAGCAGGCTGAGGGGTGACCTAATAGAGGTCTTTAAAATTATGAAAGGTTTTGATCGAGTGGATACAGAGAGAATGTTTCCACTTGTGGGGAAGAGCAAAACTAGAGGCCATCAATATAAGATAGTCACCAAGAAATCAAATAGGGAATTCAGGAGAAACTTCTTTACCCAGAGAGTGGTGAGAATGTGGAACTCGCTACCACAGGGAGTGGTTGAAGCGAATAGTATAGATGCATTTAAGGGGAGGCTGGACAAGCATGAGGGAGAAGGGAATAGAGGGTTATGCTGATAGATTTAGATGAGGAAAGACGGGAGGAGGCTCGAGTGGAGCATAAACGCCGGCATGGACTGGTTGGGCCGAATGGCCTGTTCCTGTGCCGTATATCCTGTGTACTCCTATGACATTGCTGCAACAATGTGCCTCAGTGCCAGCTATGGAATAACACTGCTCCAGTGTGGCACATTCTTTTCCCCAAACCACTCACCCTGTGGCCTCAATTCATGCTGAATTAATAGGCAGTTTGGTACTGAAGGTCCACAACCACAAGGGACTGGGTTTAAGCTGTCAAAGCCTATTGCAGAGGGACCTCTTGTGGGGGGAGGGAGAGAATGAAGAGAGAGAGGGAAAAAGAGAGGGGAGAGAGGGAGAGAGAAAGAGAGGGAGTGAGAAAGAGAGGGGAGAGAGGGAGAGAGAAAGAGAGGGAGTGAGAAAGAGAGGGAGAACATAAGGAACATAAGACGTAGGAGCAGGAGTTGGTCATTCACCCCCTCGAGCCTGCTCCACCATTCAATAAGATCATGGCTGATCTGATCCTGGCCTCAACTCCACTTCCCTGCCCGCTCCCCATAACCCTCGACTCCCCTATCGTTCAACAATCTGTCTATCTCCACATTAAATATATTCAATGACCCAGCCTCCACAGCTCTCTGGGGAAGAGAATTCCAAAGATTCACGACCCTCTGAGAGAAGAAATTCCTCCTCATTTCCGTCTTAAATGGGTGCCCCCTTATTCTGAAACTATGCCCCCCTAGTTTTAGATTCCCCCACGAGGGGAAACATCCTCTCTGCATCGACCCTGTCAAGCCCCCTCAGAATCTTATATGTTTCAATAAGATCCCCTCTCATTCTTCTAAACTCCAATGAGTATAGGCCCAACCTGCTCAACCTTTCCTCATAAGACAACCCCTTCATCTCCGGAATCAACCTCGTGAACGTTCTCTGAACTGCTGCCAATGCAAGTATATCCTTCCTTAAATAAGGAGACCAAAACTGTACGCACTACTCCAGGTGTGGTCTCACCAGCGCCCTGTACAGTTGTAACAAGACTTCCCTACTTTTATACTCCATCCCCCTTTTGCAATAAAGGCCATCACTCCATTTGCCTTCCTAATTACTTGCTGTACCTGCATGCTAACTTTTTTGATTCATGTACAAGGACCCCCAGATCCCTCTGTATCTCAGCATTTTGTAATCTCTCCATTTAAATAATAATTTGCTTTTTTATTTTTCCTACCAAAGTGGATAACCTCGCATTTTCCCACATTAAACTCCATCTGCCAGATTGTTGCCCACTCACTGAGTCTATCTATACCCCTTTCGAGATTCTTTGCGTCCTCCACACAATTTGCTTTCCCACCTATCTTTGTATCATCAGCAAATTTGGCTACAGTACACTCGGTCCCTGCTCTTCTATCGAAATAGTGCCATGGGATCTTTTACATCCGGCCGAGAGAGCAGACGGGGCCTCGCTTTAAGGCAGGGCCTGACTTTTCTGGCATGGTGATATAAGTCATTAATATAGATTGTAAATAGTTGAGGCCCCAGCACTGATCCCTGCGGCACCCCACTCGTTACCGTTTCCCAATATGAAACTGACCTATTTGTCCCGACCCTCTGTTTTCTGTTAGTTAGCCAATCCTCTATCCATGCTAATATATTACCCCCAACCCCGTGAGCTCTTGCGTAGTAACCTTTTATGTGGCACCTTATCGAATGCCTTCTGGAAATCCAAATACACTACATCTACTGGTTCCCCTTTATCCACCCTGCTCATTACATCCTCAAAGAACTCCAGCAAATTTGTCAAACATGATTTCCCTTTCATAAAACCATGCTGACTCTGCTTGACTATATTATGATTTTCTAAATATCCTGCTACCACTTCCTTAATGACGGACTCCAGCATTTTCCCAATGACAGAGGTTAGGCTAACTGGTCGAAAGTTGCCTGCTTTCCGTCTCCCTCCTTTCTTAAATAGGGGCATTACATTGCGGTTTTCCAGAATCCAGGGAATTTTGGTAGATTACAACCAATGCATCCACTATCTCTGCAGCCACCTCTTTTAAGACCCTAGGATGCAGGCCATCAGGTCCAGGGGACTTGTCCACCTTTAGTCCCATTAGTTTGCCTAGTACTTTCTCTCTAGTGATAGTGATTGTTTTAATTCCCCCCCCCCCCACTCCAATAGCCCCTTGATTATCCATTATTGGGATGCTTTTAGTGTCTTCTATCGTGAAGACTGATACAAAATATTTGTTCAAGGTCTCTGCCATTTCCCTGTTTCCCATTATTAATTCCCCAGACTCATCCTCTAGGGGACCAACGTTTACTTTACTCTCTTCCTTTTTATATACTTGTAGAAGTTCTTACTGTCTGTTTTTATATTTCTTGCAAGCTTACTCTCATAAGCAATCTTCTCTCTCTTTATCATTTTTAGTCAGGCTTTGCTGCTTTTTTAAAAATTTCCCAATCCTCTGGCCTTCCACTACTCTTTGCAACATTGTATGCCTTTGTTTTCAATTTGATATCATCCATTACTCCCTTAGTTAGCCATGGATGGTTCATCCTTCTCTTAGAGTCTTTCTCACTGGAATATATCTTTGCTGAGAGTTATGAAATATCCCCTTAAATGTTTGCCACTGCTTTTCTACAGTCTTACCCTGTAATATATTTTCCCAGTCTACTTTAACCAAGTCTGCCTTCATACCTTTGTAATTACCTTGAGAAAGAGAGGGAGCGAGAAAGAGAGGGAGTGAGAAAGAGAGGGAGTGAGAAAGAGAGGGAGTGAGAAAGAGCGGGAGTGAGAAAGAGAGGGAGTGAGAAAGAGAGGGAGAGAGAAAGAGAGGGAGTGAGAAAGAGAGGGAGTGAGGAAGAGAGGGAGTGAGAAAGAGAGGGAGTGAGAAAGAGAGGGAGTGAGAAAGAGAGGGAGTGAGAAAGAGCGGGAGTGAGAAAGAGAGGGAGTGAGAAAGAGAGGGAGAGAGAAAGAGAGGGAGTGAGAAAGAGAGGGAGTGAGGAAGAGAGGGAGTGAGAAAGAGAGGGAGTGAGAAAGAGAGGGAGCGAGAAAGAGAGGGAGCGAGAAAGAGAGGGAGCGAGAAAGAGAGGGAGCGAGAAAGAGAGGGAGAGAGAAAGAGAGGGAGTGAGAAAGAGAGGGAGTGAGAAAGAGAGGGAGTGAGAAAGAGAGAAAGAGAGGGAGTGAGAAAGAGAGGGAGTGAGAAAGAGAGGGAGAGAGAAAGAGAGGGAGAGAGAAAGAGAGGGAGCGAGAAAGAGAGGGAGCGAGAAAGAGAGGGAGCGAGAAAGAGAGGGAGAGAGAAAGAGAGGGAGAGAGAAAGAGAGGGAGCGAGAAAGAGAGGGAGCGAGAAAGAGAGGGAGCGAGAAAGAGAGGGAGCGAGAAAGCGAGGGAGCGAGAAAGAGGGAGTGAGAAAGAGAGGGAGTGAGAAAGAGAGGGAGTGAGAAAGAGAGGGAGCGAGAAAGCGAGGGAGCGAGAAAGAGGGAGTGAGAAAGAGAGGGAGTGAGAAAGAGAGGGAGTGAGAAAGAGAGGGAGCGAGAAAGAGGGAGTGAGAAAGTGAGGGAGTGAGAAAGAGGGAGTGAGAAAGAGAGGGAGCGAGAAAGTGAGGGAGCGAGAAAGAGGGAGTGAGAAAGAGAGGGAGTGAGAAAGAGGGAGTGAGAAAGAGAGGGAGCGAGAAAGAGGGAGTGAGAAAACGAGGGAGTGAGAAAGAGAGGGAGCGAGAAAGAGAGGGAGTGAGAAAGAGAGGGAGTGAGAAAGAGAGGGAGCGAGAAAGTGAGGGAGCGAGAAAGAGGGAGTGAGAAAGAGAGGGAGTGAGAAAGAGAGGGAGTGAGAAAGAGAGGGAGTGAGAAAGAGAGGGAGCGAGAAAGAGAGGGAGCGAGAAAGAGAGGGAGAGAGAAAGAGAGGGAGCGAGAAAGAGAGGGAGCGAGAAAGAGGGAGTGAGAAAGAGAGGGAGCGAGAAAGAGAGGGAGCGAGAAAGAGAGGGAGCGAGAAAGAGAGGGAGTGAGAAAGAGGGAGTGAGAAAGAGAGGGAGCGAGAAAGAGAGGGAGCGAGAAAGAGAGGGAGCGAGAAAGAGAGGGAGCGAGGAAGAGAGGGAGCGAGAAAGAGAGGGAGCGAGAAAGAGAGGGAGCGAGAAAGAGAGGGAGCGAGAAAGAGAGGGAGCGAGAAAGAGCGGGAGTGAGAAAGAGAGGGAGTGAGAAAGAGAGGGAACGAGAAAGAGAGGGAGAGAGAAAGAGAGGGAGAGAGAAAGAGAGGGAGTGAGGAAGAGAGAGATAGAGGGAGAGAGAACGCGAGAGGGAGAGAACGAGAGAGGGAGAGAACGAGAGAGAGAGAACGAGAGAGGGAGAGAACGAGAGAGAGAGAGAACGAGAGAGGGAGAGAACGAGAGAGAGAGAGAACGAGAGAGGGAGAGAACGAGAGAGGGAGAGAACGAGAGAGGGAGAGAACGAGAGAGGGAGAGAGAACGAGAGAGGGAGAGAGAACGAGAGAACGAGAGAGGGAGAGAACGAGAGAGGGAGAGAACGAGAGAGGGAGAGAGAACGAGAGCGGGAGAGAACGAGAGAGGGAGAGAAGGAGAGAGGGTGAGAACGAGAGAGTGAGAGAACGAGAGAGGGAGAGAACGAGAGAGGGAGAGAACGAGACAGAGAGAGAGAACGAGAGAGGGAGAGAACGAGAGCGGGAGAGAACGAGAGAGGGAGAGAACGAGAGAGAGAGAGAACGAGAGAGGGTGAGAACGAGATAGGGAGAGAACGAGAGAGGGTGAGAACGAGAGAGGGAGAGAACGAGAGGGGGAGAGAACGAGAGAGGGAGAGAACGAGAGAGTGTGTTATAGGTAGTGTTCCTCATACTCAGCAACCAAAAGACATACAATAAAATGCTTGCAAGCCATTTGAGCAGTGGAGAGTTGTGGGATGTTACAAGTCTGCAACTGGCTGTTGAATAGCTGAGGTGACATCACAAACCGCATGAACAAAGCAGAATAGATTCTTTCAGCTCAACTTACCTGACGTCGATAAGGTGGGTTTCTTTTATTCAATTAAATATTAATGATAAATTTGAAAAGTCAATATTTCAGCCAGTGCACATCTGTGATAGAGACAACAGCAGGTTATTTAAAACACCAGGGGCGAGCAAGTTGTTTCTACATGCCGTGCAGTTTCATAGGTACACAAAAAAGGAAAGACTTGCATTTCTATAGCGCCTTTCACAACCTCAGAACGTCCCAAAGTGCTTCACAGCCAATGAAGTACTTTTGAAGTGGAGTCACTGTTGTAATGTAGGAAATGGGGCAGCCAATTTGTGCACAGCAAGCTCCCGCAAACAGCAATGTGATAATAGCCAGATAATGTTTTTGTTAATGTTGACTGAAGGATAAATATTGGCCAGGACACCGGCGATAACTCTCCTGCTCTTCTGTGAAATAGTGCCGTGGGATCTTTTACGTCCACCTGAGAGAGCAGACGGGGCCTCGGTTTAACGTCTCATCCAAAAGACGGCACCTCCGACAGTGCAGCACTTCCTCAGCACTGCACTGGAGTGTCAGCCTAGATTAGTGTGCCCCAGTCACAAATAGCGTCGCACTGCATAAGCTGGGGCCTGCAGCATTGGGCTTCACCTTGTTTCGGTAAACACAAGGGCGTTAAGTCAAGTTTAAAGGGGCTGCATGCTGATTAAGCTGGCATCAGCACATGTACGACAACAGCATCTCGCATTCACATAGCGTATTCAACATAATAAAACCTCCCAAGGCGCTTCATAGGAGCGATTATCAAACAAGATTTGACACCGAGCCACATAAGGAGATATTAGGGACAGATGGCCAAAAGCTTGGTCAAAGAGGTAGGTTTTAAGGAACATCTTAAAGGAGGAAAGAGAGGTAGGGAGGGAATTCCAGAGCTTAGGGCCCGGGCAGCTGAAGGCACGGCCACCAATGTGCGGTGATTGAAATCGGGGATGTGCAAGAGGCCGGATTTGGATGAACGCAGGGATCACTGAGGGTTGTAGGCAGTGTTCCCTCTCATTTTTTTTTTCCCTGCGCGGGCCCTTTAGAAAGAAAGACTTGCATTTCTCTAGCGCCTTTCACAACCACCAGACGTTTCAAAGCGCTTTACAGCCATTGAAGTACTTGTTGAAGTGTAGTCACTGTTGTAATGTGGGACATGCGGCAGCCAATTTGTGCACAGCAAGCTCTCACAAACAGCATTGTGATAATGACCAGATCATCTGTTTTTGTTATGTTGGTTGAGGGAGAAATATTGGCCCAGGACACCGGGGATAACCCCCCTGCTCTTCTTCAAAATAGTGCCTTGGGATCTTTCACGTCCACCTGAGAGAGCAGACGGGGATTGAGTTTAACGTCTCATCTGAAAGACGGCACCTCCGACAGTGCAGTACTCCCTCGGTGTGTCAGTATAGCTTTATATGCACCAGTCCCTGGAGTGGGACTTGAACCCACAACCTTCTAACTCAGAGGCAAAGTGCGCTACCCACTGAGCCACGGCTGACACAACTTTAAACTTGCTGCCACGCATGAGTGGTATCTCTTCCAGCGACAGCAGCTGGCGCGCGGCCTGAGCGGGATGGGGCGGGGGGGGGGGGGCGGCGAGGCCATGGCTGCGGAGTGATTGAAGGAACAACAGAGACAGAAGAAGGAAAGAATTAAGGAGATAGAAGCAGAGAGAAAAGAGCTGGAGAAAGGCCAGAGAGTCACAAGACTGTCTGCCTACGAGGAGAGCTTCTACTATACCCACAGTCTGAGACAGAGGACACTGGAGAGCTGTGGGAGGATTGTTGCTACAACCTCCAAGCACCGAGACAGCATGGTGCCAATAACAATTAGGAGCTTTTGACTTCTCCATTAGCCATTTTTGGCCAGCAGGAAACTTCCCTTTACCGTTAAGTGACCTCCTGCAGGTGGTGATGAGCAGAGTACAGGACATTTGCCTGACTACTTTTGCAGAAAGCAATTTTATGCACTTGCAACATGGTGAGTGCATTAATTGATGCACTTTGGCCAGAGCCTCGGTACAAGCACTTTACAACAATTTGCAGGTATTACACTCAACAGTATTAATTTGACATGGTTTCCTATCCTGCCCGTTAAATATTCGGTGCTGATCTCATCGCTGGGGAGCTGGCTCGGAGGAATTGCGGGGAGAGAGAGGGGACCGCAATATAATCAGTAGATATGGTTCTCGACCTAGGAGTTACTGAGACTTGACAGCACAAGGGAGCTGGATTGAAATAACAACAGAAAATGCTGAAAAAACTCAGCAGGCCAGGCAACATTCGTGGAGATAAAATAGAGTCAACGTTTCGGGTCAAACCCTTTGTCAAGACTGAAAAAGCACAGGAAATGAAACAGATTAAAAGGCCAGTTTGGGGGCTGGGAGAGAACAAAAGAGAAGTGAAGAGACATTAAGAGGTATTCAAAACGAGACGAGATAGTGATAGGACTAGTGGAGACAAAAGACGGCTCTAGATTAGGTGTGAAATGCGCTGGCAGAATGGGAGACAGCTGCCATGTGGGAGAGAGAAAAGGTGGGGGGGAAAAGGGCCAAAACAAAGGTGTGGATAAAAAATAAGTTAAAATATAATAGGGGCCGAGGTTATGATCTGAAATTGTTGAACTCGATATTGAGTTGAGATGGAGCTGGATTGACATTGGTAGACACACGTAGTCATTAATACAGAGACCTGGCTTGGAAGGGGTATCGAGTCCAACAGTGTGAGAGAGCTGGATTGCCCTTAGTAGAGATGCGGGGGTTATTTTCAACAGTTGGTCGTCCATTCCTCGCCCGTAAAAAGCAGACATCCGGCATGTTGTGTGTCGGGGGCAGGGCCACGTCAGTCAGCAATTTTCAGGAGGACCTATAAATGGGCGAGCAGCCCGCTCGCCTGAAACAAGCGGAGAGCTTCTTAAATAAGCAAAGTGGGGTCCAACGCTGGTTGTAGGACGCATACTGCAAGTTTCAGCTACAGATGGGCAGATCGTGGGATGTGCCTATTTGTACCAGGCATTGAGCCGCTCAGTCAATGGTCCTTGCTGGCCCACATCGCCTCCTGCTCTGGCAACACCTCCATTTAAAAATTCTCATTCTTGTTTTCATGAAACCTCTTTCCAGCTCTACAACCCTCCGAGATCTCTGCGCTCCTCCAATTCCGGCCTCTTGAGCATCCCCCGATTTTCTTCGCTCCACCATTGGCGGCCGTGCCCTCAGCTGCCTAGGCCCTAAACTCTGGAATTCCCTCCCTAAACCTCTCCGCCTCTCTCTCCTCCTTTAAGACGCTCCTTAAAACCTACCTCTTTGACCAAGCTTTTGCTCACCTGTTCTAATATCTCCTTATGTGGCTCGGTGTCAAATTCTATTTGTTAACACTCCTGTGAAGCGCCTTGGGACATTTTACCATGTTAAAGGCGCTATATAAATACACACGTTGTTGTTTGTTGTTGTTGTAGGTGCATGGGAATTGCTAAACGAATCTAGTTTGCCTTCTAGCATCCTGGTGATCACATGATACAACTATACAGAATTGTTCACTAATAATCGCAGTTAATCTCTCTCTAATTAGTCTACAACAGACCCAGACATGAGGTGAGGAAAACCCCCAGTGGTGGAGAGCTTTGGGGACCATGGGTCCAAAGACTCTTTAAAGAAGGTCCCTGTTGGTGAAAAGCCTTCCCTCAAAGAAGGTTCCTGCTGGTTGAAGACCTGGCTTCACACGAACAATAATCCGCTCCCCCTCGCCTCCCCACACCGGCCCCTCCATCTACAATCCCTGGTGAAACATGATGCTTTAAGGTTTACCTGTTCACTTGGGGTTGGGGTGGCTTAATGTGATTTACTGAGGCCGGTGGACAGCTCCAGTGTTCATAGTCCTCCAATTCCACCCTCTTGCGCGTGCCTGGTTTTCATCGCTCCGCCATTGGCGGCCGTGCCTTCAGCTCCCTGGGCCCTGAGCTCTGAAATTCCCTCGCTAATCCTCTCCGCCTCTCTCTCCTCCTTTAAGACGCTCCTTAAAATCTACCTCTTTGACGAAGTGTTTGGTCACCTGTCATGATGTATGGCTCGGTGTCAGATTTTGTCTGATAACACTCCTGCGAAGCACCTCGGGAGGTTTTACTACATTAATGCCGCCAAATAAATGCAAGTTGTTGTTGGCTTCTGCTGTCTTTACTCATTTTGCAGGGTTTCGCCTCAGTTCCTTCGCCTGAGCTGATTGGCTAATGGTGTGGATCCACAGATGCAGATTACTAATACAGCGGCAGTGTCATTGACAGCTATCCCCCCTCCACTCTCGCTCTGCTCCCTCTCACCTCTTCACACAGCTGTCCCCCTGTTAAAAATAAAACCCCCAAAGAATTTAATTAGATGAACAAGCCAAAAATAGAAGTGTAACAATTTCACAGTTTCACTAATTGCTTGTCAGTTCTGCCTGAACATGGTCTGTAACGGGACTGTTTCACTGTGAAACCTTTAGTGGGCTCCATTTTATTATATCTCTGCACCTTCACTTAATTTAGCTTCCTGTTTGTGAGACTGGGCGTTCATGACCTCCGCTCCTTTATCAAGCAGATTCTGGGTACTTGTGATATAATCATTAGAGTTGTCAACACTGAGGAAATCCTAGCGGTGGGGCGGCGGGGGGGGGGGGGGTGGTGAGATTTTCAGACTTCAGTCATGTACCTGAGGCATCTCCTCAGGACAAAAACATAAACAGGGTTTAAGTTGTCTATCACATGACCTGCTGGGGAATGGTCTGCCTGTGTTTCAGCATAAGTTTAGGATCCCGTTGCAGTTGATGTGCTGCTGAAAAAGGACTTTATGGATGTGCATATAAGATATTAGCTGATACACTACTGCAAAGTATTGGATACGGTAACATAGTGGTTATGTTACTGGGCTAGTAATCCAAGAGACCTGGACTAATGAGCCAGTAGATATGAGTTCAAATCCCGCCATGGCAGCTGGGAAATTTCAATTCAATTAAATAAATCTGGCATCAAAAGCTAGTACAGAAAACTCTCTTTCAAATGGAAATCTCCCTTAATCGGCAAAATTCAGGAGCAGGTTCAGGTAAGTTTTATTTCATATTAGTGGCCGTGTAACCGGGGTTCCTGCACCTGTTGCTATGCAACAGGGACGCCTGGGTCTGTGGCCGTGTAACTGGGGTTCCTGCACCTGTTGCTATGCAACAGGGACGCCTGGATCTGTGGCCGTGTAACCGGGACTCCTGCACCTGTGGCTGTGTATGGGGCTCTCGTACCTTGGTAAGTATACCTCTCTGTATTCCGGGCTTTTTGATCAACCGGCACTAAGCCGGTTCCGTCGGTGCCGGATAAAAAAAGAGTTTCCTGTATTAGGAATGGTGACCATGGAACTACCGGATTGTTGTAAAAACCCATCTTGTTCACTAATGTCTGCCTGAAAACCCGCCCGACGGCTGGGAGAAAATCGGGGCCTGTGTATTTGAGCATGTATATGGGAAGCCCAACCACACCCAACTTCATCATAATAATGTAAGCAAGCGGTGGGAAAGATTGAACAGGTTGGGGCTTTTTTCTTTAGAAAGGAGAAGACTTAGAGGGGACCTGATAGAGGTCTTTAAAATAATGAATGGGGTAGATGTGGAGCGAATGTTTCCACTTGTGTCCAAACATAGGGCCCATAAAACAAGATAGTTACCAATAAATCCAACAGGGAAATAAGGAAAAACTTCTTTACTCAGAGAGGTTAGAAAGTGGAACTCGCTACCACAGGAAGTGGGTGAGGCAAATAGCTTAGATGCTTTCAAAAGGAAACTAGCCGAGTACATGAGAGAAAAAGGACTAGAAAGATAGGCTGAAAGGCTGAGATGAGCGAGATGGAATGGGAGGAGGCTGGTGTGGAGTATAAACAGCAGCACAGACGGGTTGGGCCGAATGGCCTGTTTCTGTGCTGTATATTCTATGTAATTCTATGTAAGATAAGACTCCCATTGGCACTGCTGTGACAGTGGAACTGACGCTGCCTCCTTCCATGCAGTATATGCGTGCCATTAAATGTACAGGAAACTTTCGATTTACCAGCACCTAAATAACCGGAAATCTCGGTTAACCGGCAAAATTCAGGAGTAGGTTCAGGTAAGTTTTATTACTTGCCTTCCTCGATCTGTTGCTGTGCAAGGGTGTGGCTGCAGCTGTTGCTAAGCTACAGAGACGCTTGGAACTTGTGGCCATTGCTCTGAACCCAACAGGTTTTGTTGCTTTATACGGAGCTCTCAGCTCCGTATCTTTTACTATAGCTTTCGGTTATCCGGAATTTTTGATGAACCGGCACCACGTCGGTCCCGTCGGTGCCGGATAAAAAAAAGTTTCCTGTACATCTTTTCCCCCCCCTCTCCACTGTCTTATCTTCTTGTCTTATCTTTCTCCGATTCCTCCTTTCCTTGCTCAAAGCTTTGTTGGCTGTGGGATTTGTGGCTTCCTTCTGTGTTCCTCTGACCAGTGAATGAGTGAATGCCAGAGAACACTATGGAGGTGGGGCTCTCCCGGCATTCATCGCGTCAGTGAAAGGGCTCTATCAAGGTCTGGCCCCGCCCCCACAGAACGTGCACGAGATCGCAACCCTGAGCTGGGAAGGCAGCAGTTATGGGTGGCCTGCTCTGGTTGGACGTATTCCTGGAGGTTTCATCACATGACCTCTAACCGCCCCGCCCCCGCGCTCCCGCCATTGGTCGCCCGACATGCGAAACCTCGCGGCGCCCCGCCTTCCCCCGGCCAATCGGAAAGCAGCTAGACTCTTCATTACCGGATTGGATGACTCTTCGCGGTCAGTCAAACAGCCCTTTTTCCCCCCCATGCCGGATATTTTTACACCTAATAATCAAAAGTTTTCAATGAAAATTTTTTTAAAGCACCATTTTTAATGCCCTTGTGAATTTTCTCCCGGGTTTTTGCTCTCAGCAGTGTCCCGGAGATTAATCTTCAGTTCCTGGGGACTCCAGGCCAATCCAGGAGGGTTGGTAACGCTAGCAGCAGGCCATGATCTTGTGCCTATGATTCCCACCGAGCCTTAATCGCCTGGAATCTGTACTGTTGCCACATAAATCCAGATTGATTTATATCTCATAAAATAGTTTTATTTGAAAACATTAAGGGGGGAAAATTCAGTTGCTTTGTGCCTCGCGTTAGCGCCCCGAGGGGGCGCAGCGCCGCTAGCGCCTCCCGCGAAATTCAGCGGTGGCGGTAGCCGTTAGCGGCCCGCGCCGATGATGTCATCGCCGTACACAGTGCCTCGCTCGCGCCCCGGCCACAAACTTGTCTTGCGCCCCCTGACCTACCGCTGGACGCTATGTCCGACAGGGTCAGGATGCCATTTTTGCAGCCAGGCCGGCGTAATTTAAAGGGCAGGTGCCGGGCGGCCATTTTTGTTTTGGGCCGCCTGCCAGCACCTGCCCCCTCTGGCCTCCTCCCGCGGGGTGCCGGCCGCAATCGGTCAGCCCGGCACTCCTCTTCAGTGCCGGGCTCTTATGCAGGCTCTGACGTAATAAAACTCACTACGCACTTGGTTTGAGTATAAAGCAAGGCTTTAATCAACTTGTTTCAGAATATGGAGGTCTAGTTGTACTTCATTAGTTCCTTGTCTTACAAAATGTCCCTGGAAAGCTGGGCCCACGCCCGAGTATTTATACTCCTTGGACGGCGCCACCAGCTGGCCGTCCAGCGTTATTTCACGAGTAGTTTCTTGATGATGATGAGATTTATAACAGGCACCCCGCTCCCTGGTGGTCCAGCAGGGCCCCGGTGAGCGCTGCGCCAGGCCCCTCCCCTTTAATGAGGGGAGGGAAGCCTGTAGTACCGCGGCGCTACGTGTCGACACACGTGGCGCTGCTGCACCTAGCACCACGATATTCAATGGGAGCGCCCCAAGAGGGAGGGGGAGCGCATTCAGTAGCGCTCCGCCTCCTGCTTGGGGCGCTACCGTTCAATTTCGGGTGCGGGGGCGCTAACTTTTTCGTCCCAAAGTGGTCGCGAGTCAATTAGAAACATAGAAGATAGGAGCAGGAGTAGGCCATTCGGCCCCTCGAGCCATCTCCGCCATTCAATGAGATCATGGCTGATCATCCAAATTCAGTACCCTGTCCCTGCTTTCTCCCCATATCCCTTGATCCCTTTAGCCTTAAGAAATATATCCAACTCCTTCTTGAATATATTTAATAAATTGGCCTCCACCGCCCTCTGTGGCAGAGAATTCCCCAGCTTCACCACTCTCTGGGTGAAGAAATTCCTCCTCATCTCTGTCCTAAATGGCTT
This sequence comes from Somniosus microcephalus, assembly GCF_052327205.1. NCBI lineage: Eukaryota > Metazoa > Chordata > Chondrichthyes > Squaliformes > Somniosidae > Somniosus > Somniosus microcephalus. The sequence goes on along the minus strand of NC_140994.1, from coordinate 13,126,817 downwards.
ACGCCTTATCCTTAGACAGTGACCCCTGGTTCTGGACTCCCCGGCCATCGGGAACATCCTTCCTGCATCTAGTCTGTCTAGTCCTGTTAGAATTTTATAGGTTTCGATGAGATCCCCTCTCATTCTTCTAAACTCCAATGAGTATAATTTTCCCCCCTAAATGCTGTGATTATTTCATGCCCAAACCCTTGCGGAACAATCCAGCCTGGAATTTACTCTGATGCTCTCGTAAGCTCCCACTGTAACTCCCGCCAGTATCTGGCCAAATGACCAGAAGCTGTGCCGTGATCCAGATGTGCCAGATGTGCCTTACACCGGCATGTCTAGAGGCTTTGTTTGTGGGGTTTGGCCCCTCTGCAGGCCCCAAGCTAGGCCTCTGATGGAGGGGACAGCACTTGGGTCGCCAACTCCTCCAGGACTGCCCTGGAGTCTCCAGGAATTGAAGATTAACCTCCGGAACACTGCTGGGAGCAAAAACCCGGGAGAAAAAAATCATCAGGAGGTATTGGGAAAAAAACATTGGAAAGGGGTGGTTTGACTGAGAGTCAAGAATCATGCAGTCTGGTAACGAAGGGTCTATTCGCTGCCCAATTGGCCGTGGGATGGCGCTGTGGAAGAGGGTGGACATGTCGGGTGACCAATGGCGGGAGAGTGGAGGGGCGGTTGGAGGTGGCAGGTCATGTGATGACACCCCCCGGAATATGTCCGACCGGAGCTCGCAACTCTAGACAAGGTGGAGGGTGGGGAGTTCTCGGTTCCTCGGCATTTATTGTGGGACCGGCGTATGCTTGATGGCTTGTACGCTGAGTGATATGAATCTTGTCATTCATGTGGAAATGACTTATGAAGAAATACTGGGCGGCCTGCTGGTGGCGCTGTCCAGGGAGAGTATAAATACTCGGGCACGGGCCCAGCTTGCTCAGGACATTCTTTAACAGGAACTAGTGAAGGACACAACTAGATCTCCATGTTGTAAAACAGTTGATTAAAGCCTTGTTTAACACTCTGACCAAGTGCCTAGTAGTTTTCTTAGGTCACTGAGTGAGATAAGGCGTTCCGGCCTCCAAAGAGCACAAAGCCAAAAATGTGCGGGTTAGGTTGATTGGCTATGATAAATTGACCCTTAGTGTTAGGGGGATTAAATACGTGGGGTTACAGGGATAGGGTGGGATATGTGTTGGTGTAGGGGTTACGGGGATGGGGTGGGATATGTGTCGGTGCAGGCTTGATGGGCCAAAATGGCCTCTATCTGCATTGTGGGGTTTCTGTGATTTCTGTGATTCTGTGAAGTAGGATCCACCACTGGTGTCCAGGCTGGGATTGGGGCTTGCATCTCGAAATATGCCTGGGAAAAACAGTAAAACAGAAAAAAAGATCCCCCCACCCCCACCCCACCCACCCCCGACATAGGAGGACCCAGATTCCTCTTCTGGGATGGGGGAGCTAGGCACCCACCTTTCCCAGGTGACCACCTTCCCTGGATCTTTGGCACCCAGGGATCGCGCCAGCGGAATCCTTCTCCTAATGCCAGGAATTCTGTCGGGACTGCTGGGATCGCGCCACCTCGGATTTGCAAGGCCACCACGTTTATTGCTTCAGGTAACTTCTTTCAAAAGGAAGAGAGAAAAAAAATTGCGTGACCTCCTCTCCACCATTTTGGAAACCGAACTCCAAGCGGCTGGGCTAATCCTGCCATTTGTTTGTTACGGCACCACAGAGAGAGAGAAAGTGAAAGAGAGAGAGAGAAAACAACCTTGCTGACAGAAAACGGTCAGCGTTGCTGTAAGTTATTCAGTTTGGCAGAATTATGAAGCCGGACCTCGTAATAAATGTAATAGATAATGTTCATGGCACAAAAAAGTGCAACTCCTATTGAATTGTTGTATGTCAAAATTGGAAACCCTTCTGTTCTGCTGATCTGCTCATTTTGGGCTCCACACTCTAATTGTCTTCAAAGGTCAATTGGCTCCAAGTTCTCCAATTTCTCCCGTAGCCTGCTTCACACTGTGGGGAGAATCTTTTTTTATTGCACATCAATAAAAAGATGCCTGGTAGGATCTGTTAGTCAAGTTATAGAGTACATAAGCAAGGAAGTTGAGGCAAACCTTTATAAACCACTGGTTAGGCCTCAGCTAGAGGATTTTGTCCAATTCAGAGCACCGCACGTTAAGGAAGGATGGCAAGGCCTTGGGGAGGATGCAGAGGGGATTTACTGGAAAGGTTCCAGGGATGAGGGACTTCAGTTATGTGGAGAGATTGCTGGAGAAGCTGGGGTTGTTCGCCTGAGAGCAGAGAAGGTTAAAGGGAAATTTAATAGAGGTGTTCAAAATTATGAGGGTTTTTGATCGAATAAATCAGGAGAACCTGTTTCCACTGGCAGGAAGGTCAGTAACCAAAGGACGCAGATTTAAGATAATTGGCAAAAATAAAATTTATTTTACGCGGCGAGTTGTTGCGATCTGGAACGCGCTGCCTGAAAGGGCGGTGGAAGCAGATTCAATAATAACTTTCAAAAGGGAAATGGATAAATACTTGAAAAGGAAAAATTTGCAGGGCTGTGGGGAAAGAGCGGGGGAGGGAGTGGGACTAATTGGAGAGCTCTTTCAAAGAGCCGGCACAGGCACGACGGGTCGAATGGCCTCCTTCTGTGCTGTATGGTTCTATGATTCTAAGTTACCTGACAGCCGCAATACAATGTCCATTACCTGACAACAGCAGCAGTATTTGGCAGCATTGGTTGACTGATGCAGAGACTACTCCCCCTCTCTGCTCTGCCCCACAATTGGTCTAAATAGCTCTGGCCCAGGGTGGCGAACCATTGACCGAGGACCGTGTTCCTGATCGCTATCCAGTGAGCTCTGGTGGAAAAGTTTTAAAAATTAATTCTCGAGATGTGGGCATCGCTGTCAAGGCCAGCATTTATTGCCCATCCCTAATTGCCCTTGAGAAGGTGGTGGTGAGCCGTCTTCTTGAACCGCTGCAGTCCGTGTGGTGAAGGTACTCCCAAAGTGCAATTAGGGAGGGAGTTCCAGGATTTTGACTCAGTGACGATGCAGGAATGGCCGAAATATTTCTAAGTCAGGATGATGTGTGACTTGGAGGGGAACTTGGAGGTGGTGGTGTTCCCATGCGCCTGCTGCCCTTGTCCTTCTAGGTGGAAGAGGTCGCGGGTTTGGGAGGGGCTGTTGAAGAATCCTTGGCAATTTGCTGCAGTGCATCCTGTAGATGGTACACACTGCAGCCACGGTGCCCCGTTGTGTGGACATTGAGGACAGGATCAGGCTTAGCTCTGATGACCCAACAATCGCACTATAGGATCACACATAAAGAATGGTCTCTTGGGCGCTGCACTAGAGGGCGTGGCACTGCCAATGAGGACCATATCCTGCATGGACCTGTTTCTGGCTGGGGCTGGGATCACCTTGTAGAATTGGTCGGTACTGCATGACATTAATCAGTGCTAGAGTGGTCTCCTGGACTAGTTTCGATTGCCTATAGGGGTTGGAGAAGAATATCTAACCCATCCAGTACCTGCCCTGGGAGTGTTTGATGGGACAGTGTAGAGGGAGCTTTACTCTGTATCTAACCCGTGCTGTACCTGCCCTGGGAGAGTTTGATGGGACAGTGCAGAGGGAGCTTTACTCTGTATCTAACCCATGCTGTACCTGCCCTGGGAGTGTTTGATGGGACAGTGTAGAGGGAGCTTTACTCTGTATCTAACCCGTGCTGTACCTGCCCTGGGAGTGTTTGATGGGACAGTGTAGAGGGAGCTTTACTCTGTATCTAACCCGTGCTGTACCTGCCCTGGGAGTGTTTGATGGGACAGTGTAGAGGGAGCTTTACTCTGTATCTAACCCGTGCTGTCCCTGCCCTGGGAGTGTTTGATGGGACAGTATAGAGGGAGCTTTACTCTGTATCTAACCTGTGCTTGTACCTGCCCTGCGAGTGTTTGATGGGGACAGTGTAGAGGGAGCTTTACTCTGTATCTAACCCGTGCTGTACCTGTCCTGGGAGTGTTTGATGGGGACAGTGTAGAGGGAGCTTTACTCTGTATCTAACCTGTGCTGTACCTGCCCAGGGAGTGTTTGATGGGACAGTGTAGAGGGAGCTTTACTCTGTATCTAACCCGTGCTGTACCTGCCCTGGGAGTGTTTGATGGGACAGTGTAGAGGGAGCTTTACTCTGTATCTAACCCGCGTTGTACCTGCCCTGGGAGTGTTTGATGGGACAGTGTAGAGGGAGCTTTACTCTGTATCTAACCCGTGCTGTACCTGCCCTGGGAGTGTTTGATGGGACAGTGTAGAGGGAGCTTTACTCTGTATCTAACCCGTGCTGTACCTGCCCGGGGAGTGTTTGATGGGACAGTGTAGAGGGAGCTTTACTCTGTATCTAACCCGCGCTGTACCTGCCCTGGGAGTGTTTGATGGGACAGTGTAGAGGGAGCTTTACTCTGTATCTAACCCGTGCTGTACCTGCCCTGGGAGCGTTTGATGGGACAGTGTAGAGGGGGCTTTACTCTGTATCTAACCCGTGCTGTACCTGCCCGGGGAGTGTTTGAAGGGACAGTGTAGAGGGGGCTTTACTCTGTATCTAACCCGTGCTGTACCTGCCCGGGGAGTGTTGGTCCTAATGCTGAGTATAAAAGAGTAGAAAAGTCCCACCTCCCTCACATTGTTCAGTTTGCCCATAATGACTGTCTCCTTTGCTTCCAGGCATGACCACCTACACCGATAAACTCTTCAAGTTCCGAAGTGGAAAGTGGGAAGATATCCTGAGCGACGAGGTCAATGTCCGCAGAGGGGTCGCTAACCGTTTTGCTGGCCGGTCGGTCGCATGTGTGGACCGGAAGGTACAGGAGCGACCACAGCATCGCATTACCTTCATGTTTGTGATGTCCTCTCCCAGGCAGATGTGTTGAAAAGAACATAAATGGTGTCTGTTCCTCCCTCACCCCACATTATACCCGACTCTATTACAACAACAACAATAGCGCCTTGGACGTAGCAAAATGTCCCAGGGCATTTCACAGGAGCGTAAATCAAGCAAAAGTTGTCACCAAGCCACATAAGGAGATATTCGGACAGGTTCATCAAAGAGGTAGTTATTAAGGAGCGTGTTAATGAAGAGAGGGGCGGAGAGGTTTAGGGAGGGAATTCCAGAGCTCAGGGCCCAGGCAGCTGAAGGCACGGCCGCCAATGGTGGAGATTAAAATCGGGGATGTGTAAGATGCCAAAATTGGAGGAACGCAGAGATCTCGGAGGGTTGCAGGACTGGAGGAGGTTACGGAGATAGGGAGAGGGGCGAGGAAGCCACGGAGGGATTTAAAAACAAGGATGAGAGTTTTGAAATGGAGGCGTTGCCGGACCGGCAGCCACTGTAGGTCAGCGAGCACAGGGGGGTAATGGGTGAACGGGACTGGGTGCGAGTTAGGACACGGGCAGCAGAGCTATGGATGAGCTGACGTTTATGGAGGGTGGAAGATGATTGGCCGGCCAGGAGAGCGTTGCAATAGTCGAGTCTAGAGGTAACAAAGGCATGGATGATGGAATTTGCCATTTTAGGAGGGTTTAATAATTTTCCTGATCTGAGTGCTGGACTGATTTGAGGTGGGTGTAAAAAATTATTTTTGGATATTTTTGTTTAGGTGCAGTAGGCGGTTAAGAAGGCAAATGGTATGTTGGCCTTCGTAGCGAGAGGGTTTGAGTACAGGAACAAGGATGTATTGCTGCAGTTGTACAGGGCCTTGGTGAGACCACATCTTGAGTATTGTGTGCAGTTTTGGTCGCCTTATCTGAGGAAGGATGTTCTTGCCATGGAAGGAGTTCAGCGAAGATTCACCAGGCTGATACCTGGGATGGCAGGAATGACGTATGAGGAGAGATTGGGTCGATTGGGCTTGTACTCGCTGGAGTTTAGAAGAATGAGAGGGGATCTCATTGAAACTTATAAAATTCTGACAGGGCTGGACAGACTAGATGCAGGAAGGATGTTCCCGATGGTCGGGGAGTCCAGAACCAGGGGTCACAGTCTAAGGTAAGGGGTAAGCCATTTAGGACTGAGATGAGGAGGAATTTCTTCAACCAGAGAGTGGTGAACCTGTGGAATTCTCTACCACAGAAGGCAGTTGAGGCCAATTCATTAAATATATTCAAGAAGGAGTTAGATATATTTCTTAAGGCTAAAGGGATCAAGGGATATGGGGAGAAGGCAGGGACAGGGTACTGAATTTGGATGATCAGCCACGATCTCATTGAATGGCGGAGCAGGCTCGAGGGGCCGAATGGCCTACTCCTGCTCCTATCTTCCATGTTTCTATGTTTGGCAGAAAAGACTATAAAATTCTAATGGGGGGTGGTGTTGACATCTTAAGGAGACTCATCTCACAATCTTGCTTGAAGTCAGCTTGGCTCAGTTGCCAGCACTTTTGACTCTTGACGCAGAAGGTTGTGGGTACAAGTCCTGCTCTAGGGCTTGAGTACAAAATCTCGACTGACACTCCAGTGCAGTGCTGAGGGAGTGCTGCTCTGTCAGAGGTGCCATCCTTCAGGTGAGACGTTAAACCAAGGCCCTGTTGAGATGGGCACAAAAGTCCCCCCCCCCCCCGCACTCTTTGAAGAAGAGGAGTTCTCTTGGTGTCCAGGCCAACATCCCCCTCTCAGCCAACGTCACTAAAGACAGATTAACGGACCACACTCACTGCTGCTTGTGGGATCTTGCTGTGTGCAAAGTAGCTACTGTTTCTGCACTGCATTTAAAAGTAATTTGTTGTGCGTGAAGTGCTTTTAGATGTTTCTGGGAGCTGGGATAAGGCACAATGTCAAAACAAATCTTTTCTAACTCTCTTTTTTCAGTGCTAAATATTCCTTACTTACTCCAATCTTATCTTAGCTTCCTCCTACAAGCTTTTAAAACTCATGACTGACATCACCTAATCACTAGTGCTTGCTTTATCTTGTCTTTTTTTCCGATTTGTAACTGGGATTTGATTGCCACGGGAAAAACTATATTTATTGTCCATCGCTCGTTGCCCTGACAACGTGGTGGTGGGCCTCCTTCTTGAGTGGCAATTGCTTGTACAATGCAGCAACTATCTAAGCTACTTCAGAGGGGGCTAAGAGTCAACCGCATAGTGTGGACTGGTCGCCTGGAGCTCAGAGCCAGGTAGTCCTGGTAGCATCCCTTCCCCGAGGGACATTAGCCAACCAGTTGGGTTTTTAGGACAATCTGGCAGCTTTCATGGTCATTTATTTTTTCTGGTGCGAGTGCACAAATTGCCGGTTTTATTGAATTCAGTTTCGCAACTTGCCACAGAGTGACTCACAGCCTCTGGATCGCCAGTCCAGTGCCACAGAGTGACTCACAGCCTCTGGATCACCAGTCCAGTGCCACAGAGTGACTCACAGCCTCTGGATTGCCAGTCCAGTGCCATGGTGTGACTCACAGCCTGTGGATCGTCAGTCCAGTGCCACGGTGTGACTCACAGCCTCTGGATCGCCAGTCCAGTGCCACGGTGTGACCCACAGTCTCTAGATTGCCAGTCCAGTGCCACGGTGTGACTCACAGCCTCTGGATCGCCAGTCCAGTGCCACGGTGTGACCCACAGTCTCTAGATTGCCAGTCCAGTGCCACGGTGTGACTCACAGCCTCTGGATCGCCAGTCCAGTGCCACGGTGTGACCCACAGTCTCTAGATTGCCAGTCCAGTGCCACGGTGTGACTCACAGCCTCTGGATTGCCAGTCCAGTGCCACGGTGTGACTCACAGCCTCTGGATCACCAGTCCAGTGTCATCACTACTACACTATTGTGCCATATCTACATCTTCTCTCCTATCGCACTGTGCATTTTGCCCCTCTTTCTTATAAAGCCTTTGGATGTTTCTTCACTGTACTGAGGCAGAGACCCCACATGAAAAGAAAAAAGAAGCGAGACTTGCCTTTATATAGCGCCTTTCACAACCTCAAGTGGTCCCAAAATGCTTTACAGCCAATGAAGTACTTTTTGAAGTGTAGTCACTGTTGTAATGTGGGAAACACGGCAGCCAAAATAACACACAGCAAGCTCCCACAAACAGCAATGTGATAATGACCAGATAATTTGTTTCAGTGATATTGATTGAGGGATAAATATTGGCCAGGACACCGGAGAGAACTCCCCTGCTCTTCTTCAAAATAATGCCATGGGATCTTTTACATCCACCGGAGAGAGCAGACGAGGCCTCGGTTTAAAAAAAAAATTTGTTTATGGAATGTGGGCTTATTGCCCATCCCTAATTGCCCTCGAGAAGGTGGTGGTGAGTTGCCTTCTTGAACCGCTGCAGTCCGTGTGGTGAAGGTACTCCCACAGTGCTGTCAGGGAGGGAGTTCCAGGATTTTAACCCAGCGACAATGAAGGAATGGCCAATATACCTCTAAGTCAGGATGGTGTGTGACTGGGAGGGACATCTCATCTGAAAAACAGCACCTCCAACAGTGCAGCACTCCCTCAGCACTGTGAGTGTTAATATAGAGTTTTTGTGCTTAAGTCTCCTGGAGTGGGACTTGAACCCACAACCTTCATAACTCAGAAGGCAAGAGTGCTGCCCACTGAGCCATGGCTGACATGGTTAACAATTCCAGTAAATCAGGCTTTAGATGAGGTTGTTAGTGGTGTTGAATGCTTGCTGCTCTCAGTCGGCTGTGCCAGTGTAAATCTCCTGGTGGTGATGGGCTCGCTCATGGAGTTTTACAGATATTTCACATTTTGTTAGTCACTTGTTGAAGGAAGCTGCTCGTGCCAGCTGTTACCCTCTCAGAAACAGTTGTGTCTCTTAGTCCTGAGGGGAAGAAACATCTGACTGTAATTTCCAATTTGTCCTATTTTGTTCTAAAAGGGGAGCTTTACTAAAAGGGGTGAGGTACAAAACTGTCTGAGTCCACAGGCAGCCTCAGCTATTTGGATGACATCATGACATCTGATGTCCTTACCCGACACAGAGGATAGACTTGTTCTGCGCTTCTGGATGCCAATCTTTTTGTAAATTTGTTCGTGGGGTATGGGCGTCGCTGGCAAGGCCAGCATTTATTACCCACCCCCTAATTGCCCTTGAGAAGGTGGTGGTGAGCTGCCTTCTTGAACCGCTGCAGTCCGTGTGGTGAAGGTACTCCCACAGTGCTGTTAGGGAGGGAGTGCCAGGATTTTGACCCAGCGACGATGAAGGAATGGCCGATATATTTCCAAGTCAGGATGGCGTGTGACTTGGAGGGGAACTTGGAGGTGGTGGTGTTCCCATGCGGCTGCTGCCCTTGTCCTTCTGGGTGGAAGAGGTCACGGGTTTGGGAGGTGCTGTCGAAGAAGCCTTGGTGATTTGCTGCAGTGCATCTTGTAGACGGTACACACTGCAGCCACGGTGCGCCGGTGGTGGAGGGAGTGACTGTTTAAGGTGGTGGATGGGGTGCCAATCAAGCGGGCTGCTTTGTCCTGGATGGAGTCGAGCTTCTTGAGTGTTGTTGGAGCTGCACTCATCCAGGCAAGTGGAGAGTATTCCATCACACTCCTGCCTTGTGCCTTGTAGATGGTGGAAAGGCTTTGGGGAGTCAGGAGGTGAGACACTCACCCCAGAATACCCAGCCTCTGAAATAACAACAGAAAATGCTGGAAAAACTCACCAGGTCAGGCAACATCTGTGGAGAGAAATTTGAGTTGACGTTTCGGGTCGAAACCCTTCTTCAAAACTGGAAAGAAAATAAAATAGATCGAAGGCAAGGCTGCGATCGAACAAAAGAGACAATAAAAGGATTCGAAGCCAGACGAGATGGTAATAGGCCCGTGGAGACAAAAGGCAGCTGAGATTAGGTGTGAAGTGTACTGGCAGGTAAGAGACAGCTGCCAGGTGAGAGAGAGAAACAAAAGGAAAGGAGGGGGGTGGTGGGAAAGGAGGACCCAAAACAAAGGGGTGGAAAAAATTTTAAGTAAAAAAGTAATAGGGGCCGAGGTTATGATCTGAAATTGTTGAACTCGATATTGAGTCCGGAAGGCTGCAAAGTGCCTAGTCGGAAGATGAGTTGCTGTTCCTCGAGTTTACATTGAGCTTCCGTGGAACAATGCAAGAGGCCAAGGACGGTGAGGTCCAAGTGGGAATGGAACGGTGAATTAAAATGACAGGCGACCGGAAGCTCGGGGTCACCCTTACGGACTGAACGGAGGTGTTCCGCAAAGCGGTCACCCAATCTGCGTTTGGTCTCCCCAATGTAGAGGAGACCACATCGTGAGCAGCGAATACAGTATACTAGATTGCAAGAAGTACAAGTAAATCGCTGTTTCACCTGGAAGGGGTGTTTGGGGCCCTGGACAGTGGGAAGGGGGGAGGTATAGGGGCAGGTGGTGGCATAGTGGTTAGCACTGTTGCCTCACAGCGCCAGGGACCCGGGTTCGAAATCCGGCCTCGGGTGACTGTCTGTGTGGAGTTTGCACATTCTCCCCGTGTTTGCGTGGGTTTCCTCCGGGTGCTCCGGTTTCCTCCCACAGTCCAAAGATGTGCGGGTTAGGTTGATTGGCTATGATAAATTGACCCTTAGTGTTAAGGGGATTAAATACGTGGGGTTACGGGGATAGGGTGGGATATGTGTTGGTGTAGGGGTTACGGGGATCGGGTGGGATATGTGTCGGTGCAGGCTCGATGGGCTGAAATGGCCTCTATCTGCACTGTGGCGTTTCTGTGATTCTGTGATTCTGTGATCTCCTGCGCTTACACGGGAAGGTGCCAGGCAAAGGGGAAGGGCTGTTTGGGGTGATAGAGGAGTGGACTACGGTGTCTCGGCGGGAGTGTCCCTACGGAATGCTGAAAGGGGAGGGGAGGGGAAGATGTGTTTGGTGGTGGGATCACTTTGGAGGTAGCGGAAATGGCGGAGGATGATCCGTTGAATGTGGAGGCTGGTGGGGTGAAAGGTGAGGACAAGGGGAACCCTATCGTGGTTCCGGGAGGGAGGGGCAGGGGTGAGGGCAGAAGTGCGGGAGATAGAACGGATACGGTCGAGGGCCATGTCGACCACGGTAGAGGGGAATCCTCAGTTGCGGAAAAAGGAAGACATGTCTGAAGCACTGGTGTGGAAGGTGGCATCGTCGGAGCAGATACGGCGGAGACGGAGAAACTGGGAGAATAGAATAGAGTCCTTACAGGAGGCAGGGTGGGAGGAAGTGTAGTCCAGGTAGCTGTGGGAGTCAGTGGGCTTGTAGTGAATATTGGTCGATAATCTATCCCCAGAGATGGAGACGGAGAAGTCGAGGAAGGGAAGGGAAGAGTCAGAGATGGGCCATGTGAAGGTGAGGGAAGGGTGGAAATTGGAGGCAAAGTGAATGAAATTGTCTAGTTCGGGGCGAGGGCAGGAAACGGCACCGATACAGTCTCTGACCTGCTCTTGTGGCCACAGTATTTATGTGGCTGGTCCAGTTAAGTTTCTTGCATCCCATTGGCAGTTAGTAAGCTTTGCCGTACCACCAGCAGATGGAGGCACAGCTGACTTGCAGCCCGTACCATATCGGAACAATCCTGGACTGTTTGCTGAATTTCCTTTATTGATTTGTGAGATTGATGCCGGCCGCCTCTTTGTGAACTATTTGCTCTCCTTTCCCCAGCTGGTGAGAGAACCTGTCGCCAAGGGCTCTGACTTGATTGGCACCCCATCCACCCCCTTAAACATTCACTCCCTCCACTACCTTAAACATTCACTCCCTCCACCACCGGCGCACCGTGGCTGCAGTGTGGACCATCCACAAGATGCACTGCAGCAACTCGCCAAGGCTTCTTCGGCAGCACCTCCCAAACCCGCGACCTCTTCCACCTAGAAGGACAAGGGCAGCAGGCGCATGGGAACACCACCACCTCCAAGTTCCCCTCCAAGTCACACACCATCCTGACTTGGAAATATATCGGCCGATCCTTCATCGTCACTGGGTCAAAGGGTCGTGGAAAGAGAGGTACCATGTTGCACCCAGCTACGTTTTAGCAGCCAGATAATATATTGGCCCAGAAATTAGGTTCGGGGGCTTGCCGCGCGTGCAAGCCCCCGATGTGCACTTACCCGGCGCACCGACAGCTGAAGCCTGGGCCTGCTTGGAATTCCTGTCACTGGCCCGGTTCAGCTGTCGGCGCGCTGTGCTTGCCTGATCCAGCGGCGTAGTTAGTTCGATGTGCCGGCTGGGATCAGGTGAGCACTGGGCAGCCAATCAGGGGAGGGAATACTTCATTCATGAGTTTGATAGTAAGAACTGTCAAACTCATGAAAACTACGGGCGCCCAAAAGACTACTTAAACTTTAAATAAAATTTAAAAAAAATCCCACTAATTAAGTGAACTATAAATAACTTTAAAAAAACTATTTTAAACAATTAATCAAATTTTTGAAAAAAATTATTTTTTAAGAAATCGGGTCTAAAAATACACTTACCTTACTGTAAAGTCCTTAAAAACAATAAAGCTGTGGAAAAAATGTTATAATTTTAAATAATAGACCACTTACCTTAAAGAATCAAGTCCTTACGTCTCCTTTTTACATTTCTAAAAAGTTCAGGCCCTTACACACGGGCAAACCTGTCAAAAAGAAGGAAGTTCAACGTGTGCGCGCAGAGTCCTGCGCGCACGCGTTGGACCTCTGAACCCCTTGGAGGAAATGCTGGTTTCCCGCGCATGCGCTGTGCATGCTGAAATCCGGCACTTCCAACGGGCCCACGCGTGAGTACCCCGTCCGTACTCGCGCGTTGGGACCGGAATTACTGGCCCATTGTGTCTTGCGTGGTATAAAGTTCCTGTGTCTCCTTCAACCTTCTTCTTAAAATTAGAGAAAGGCCGTTCAGGGGGTGATGTCAGGAAGCACTTCTTCACACAAAGGGTACTGGAAATCTGGAAATATCTCCCCCAAAAAGCTGTTGCTTGAGACCAATTGAAAAAGTCAAAACTGAGATGTTAGGCAAGGGTATTAAGGGTTACAGAACCAAGGCAGGTACATGGAGTTAAGATACAGATCAGCCTTGATCTAACTGAATGGCAGTACAGGCTCGAGGTGCTGAATGGCCTCCTTGTTCCTAACCTAGCGTGAGTATTTAACAATATCAAATGTTTTTACCTCATTGGAGGCTTGCAGGCCACTCCATTGGCATCACTAAGGGTTGGGGGCAATGTGGATGTAGTGTATTTGGATTTTGAAAAGGCATTCGATAAGGTGCCACATAAAAGGTTGCTACGCAAGATAAGGGCTCATGGGTTTGGGGTAATATATTAGCATGGATAGAGGACTGGCTAATGGACAGAAAACAGAGAGTCGGGATAAACAGGTCATTTTCTGGTTGGCAGACTGTAACTAGTGGGGTGTCTCAAGGATCGGTGCTTGGGCCTCAGCTATTCACAATCTATATTAATGACTTAAATGAAGGGACCGAGTGCAATGTATCCAAGTTTGCTGACAATTCAAAGCTAAGTGGGAAAGTAAGCAGTGAGGAAGACACAAAGAGCCTGCAAAGGGATATAGACAGGCTAAGTGAGTGGGCAATAAGGTGGCAGATGGAGTATAAGGAGAGATTCAGTGGACTAGGCCTATATTCTCTGGATACAAAAGCAAAATACTGCAAATGCTGGAAATCTGAAATAAAAACAGAAAATGCTGGAAATACTCAGCAGGTCAGGCAGCATCTGTGGAGAGAGAAACAGAGTTAACGTTTCAGGTCAATGACCTGACGAAGGGTCATCGACCTGAAACGTTAACTCTGTTTCTCTCTCCACAGATGCTGCCTGACCGGCTAAGTATTTCCAGCATTTTCTGTTTTTATTCTATATTCATTGGAGTATAGAAGAATGAGAGGTGATCTCATTGAAACATACAAAATTCTTACAGGGCTTGACAGGGTAGATGCAGGGAGGTTGTTTCCCCTGGCTGGGGAGTCTAGAACCAGGGGTCACAGTCTCAGAATAAGGGGTTTGCCATTTAAGACCGAGATGAGGAGGAATTTCTTCACTCAGAGGGTTGTGAATCTTTGGAATTCTCTGCCCCAGAGGGCTGTGGAGGCTCAGTCGTTGAGTATATTCAAGGCTGAGATCGATAGATTTTTGGACTCTAAGGGAATCAGGTGATATGGGGATCGGGCGGGCAAGTGGAGTTGAGGTGGAAGATCAGCCATGATCTTATTGAATGGCGGAGCAGGCTCGAAGGGCCGAATGGCCTACTCCTGCTCCTAATTCCTATGTTTTTTATGTTCCTGTTAAGCTGCGTGGCCACGCAACGGTCTGGAGGTCCTGCGCAGGCCGGTCACCAACTTTTGAATGGCAAAACTGCGCATGCGCGGACATGCAAATGGGCCGTGCAGCCCCGCCAAAATAATGAGGGGCAACATTGGTGGGGGTTAAAGCCACGTGACCCAGAGCAAGCGTTTTTTTTATTGGTCACTGGCAGGACCAGCATTTATTGCCCATCCTAATTGCCATTGGTGGTGAGTTGCCTTCTTAAATCACTGCAGTCCGTATTGTGCCAAAGCTTATTGTCCTTTTTTGCAACTGTTTGGTACAGCTGTGTGGTTTACTCGGCCATTTCAGAGAGCGTTCAACCATTGCTGTGGGTCTGGAGTCACATATCGGCCAGACCGGGTAAGGACGGCAGATTTCCTTCCCTAAAGGACATTAGTGAACCAGATGGGTTTTTACAACAATCCGGTAGTTTCATGGTTCACCATTACTTTTTAATTTAACTAAATTTAAATTCCCCATCTGTCATGGTAGGATTTGAATTCACACCTAAGCAGGTTATTGGGATTAACTGGCCCAGTAACGTGACCACTGTGCTCCCGTACCCAATAGCTTGGCTTGGTCTGCGAGCCAACAGCTGCCGACATAGCTCTTCACGCTGAAGTACAAAGGAAGACTTTAATTTTGACAAAAATAAATGCAGTACGACAAAAGAGAAAGATTATTCAACACTTTTTAATCAAACTTAATTTTTGAATGGACAAAGAAGGGATATTTTGAGCAAAAAATGCTCCCACTAGATTTTGCAACCCTTCTGAAAGCTGCTAATGTGGTAATTAAAATCCTAATTCATACAGTTATTGTAACGACATAGTGTTTCATTATGATGCAAATTGATATTGCCCTTGTAATTAGTATTAATGAAAATATGAAAAGATTCCTCTTATTGCTTTGCTAATGCACTTTAAATTAAATGGAATTAGATGTGTTATAGCAGTAAATATCCTATTGAATGCACTCAGTGAGTTTGCAGTGTGTTGGGACCCTTGCCTTAGTGGAATCTCACAGCAGAGACCCTCTACCGAGAGGAAAGCCATTTTTTGTTTCTGCTGCAGAGACCCGTTTCCAAGGGAGACTCATTATGGACACTTGTTTTTCTAGAGGGGTTGTTTCTCGGTGGAAAGCTACTTCCTGCAGTAGGGATGGAATAAAACTCAGCTCCGAGATGTAAGTCTCAGAGGAGTCTCACTGCAGAAGCCTTCCATTCAAACAGGATGTTTTATTCTCAATACCCCTGCTATGTTGAGGCTTTACCGCGTTTCCTACATTACATAAGAACATAAGACATAAGAACATAAGACGTAGGAGCAGGAGTCGGTCATTTGGCCCCTCGAGCCTGCTCCGCCATTCAATGAGATCATGGCTGATCTGATCTTGACCTCAACTCCACTTCCCCGCCCGCTCCCCATAACCCTCGACTCCCTTATCGTTCAAAAATCTGTCTATCTCCACCTTAAATATATTCAATGACCCAGCCTCCACCGCTCTCTGGGGAAGAGAATTCCAAAGATTCACGACCCTCTGAGAGAAGAAATTCCTCCTCATTTCCGATTTAAATGGGTGCCCCCTTATTCTGAAATCATGCCCCCTAGTTCTAGATTCCCCCACGAGGGGAAACATCCTCTCAGCATCCACCCTGTCAATCCCCCTCAGAATCTTATATGTTTCAATAAGATCACCTCTCATTCTTCTAAACTCCAATGAGTATAGGCCCAACCTGCTCAACCTTTCTTCATAAGACAACCCCTTCATCTTAGGAATCAACCTCGTGAACCTTCTCTGAACTGCCTCCAATGCAAGTATATCCTTCCTTAAATAAGGAGACCAAAACTGTACGCAGTACTCCAGGTGTGGTCTCACCAACGCCCTGTACAGTTGTAACAGGACTTCCCTACTTTTATACTCCAGTCCCTTTGCAATAAAGGCCAACACTCCATTTGCCTTCCTAATTACTTGCTGTACCTGCATGCTAACTTTTTGTGATTCATGTACAAGGACACCCAGATCCCTCTGTACCTCCGCATTTTGTAATCTCTCCCCATTTAAATAATAATTTGCTTTTTTATTTTTCCTACCAAAGTGGATAACCTCGCATTTTCCCACATTAAACCCCATCTGCCAGATTTTTGCCCACTCACTTAGTCTATCTATATCCCTTTGGAGATTCCTTGCGTCCTCCACACAATTTGCTTTCCCACCTATCTTTGTATCATCAGCAAATTTGGCTACATTACACTCGGTCCCTTCATCCAAGTCATTAATATAGATTGTAAATAGTTGAGGCCCCAGCACTGATCCCTGCAGCACCCCACTAGTTACAGCCTGCCAACCGGAAAATGACCCATTTATCCCGACTCTGTTTTCTGTTAGTGACTACACTTTAAAAAGTACTTAATTGGCTGTAAAGCACTGTGGGACGTCCTGAGGTCGTGAAAGGCGTGATAGAAATGCAAGTCTTTCTTTCTATCTTTCTTTCTATCTTTCTCTCTTTCTTTCTCTCTTTCTCTCTTTCCTTCTTTTTCTTTCTTTCTCTTTTTCTTTCTTTCCTTCTTTCTTTCTTTCTTTCTTTCTTTCCTCCTCCTGTAAGCGAGCCCTCACTCCTTCGAACTGGAATGTACCTTTATATGCCAAATATCTAGTAAAGAAAGAAAACGAAAGAATTTGCATTTATACAGCATCTTTCATGACCTCAAGATGTCCCAAAGCGCTTTACAGTCAATGATTTACTTTTTGAAGCGGAGCCACTGTTGTAATGTAACAAACGCGGCAGCCAATATGCGCACAGCAAGCTCCCGCAAACAGCAATGGGATAATGACCAGACCATCTGTTTTCAGTGGTGTTGGTTGAGGGATAAATATTGGCCCCAGGACACTGGGGAGAACTCTATAGGCAAACACAGCAGCCACTTTTGCACATGGAAAGATCCCACAAGCAGAGACAAGATGAATAACCAGTTAATATCCGTTTGTTTGATGGTGTTGGGAGGAATGTTGGCCCAGGACTCGCTGCTCTTCTTTGAGTGGTGTTATTGGATTTTTAGCATCTCCACTGAAGACAGTGCAGCGCTCCCTCAGTACGTCACTGGGAGCACCAGCCTAGGTTATGTGCTCAAGTCCCGGAGTGGGACTCAAATCCACAGCTTTCTGACTCAGAGCAAAATGGAATACCAACTGAGCCACAGGTGACAAGCTTCATTGGACACTCGGAGGCTGGGTATAAAAAATGTCACAGTGGTACGGCCAGGATATTGTCTTGGGATTGAGGTCAAGGCACAGTATAGGGAACCGTACTCCGTGTCTGGCTCCTGTTAGCCGAGTCCTGTGAGTATTTTGATATTAATGGTGGGTAAAATAAAAGTAGAAATGTGATCTATGAACCAGCACTACAACCCTCACCTTGATAAGCAAAAAAAACTCCCTCCTTACAACATTCAATATCCTGAAAGTGACAAAAGTGAATTGAAAGTGAAAGTTTAGAGACGTGGGACAAAAAAAATCCTGTTCACCAGTTCATCATTGAGGATATCCATAACCAAAATCCTATGTAATCCATAGGGTAACCCGTAAATCCTGGAAGTAAGCATCCATCCTGTTGGAGAGATATGACAGGGCTATATAGTTCATCAACTGAGCTGTCAGCATAAAAATGGAATTGATTCAAAAGAGAGCTTTGAAAATCATTCTTCTTGATTGCGATTTTGAACAGGCATTACAGCAGCATAACAACCAGAAATTGGATGACAGATGTGCCTATCTCCGCAAACATTTTTTATAGTGATGCAAGATCTGTCATGTAAATTGCATAACCCGATGGTGAAGGATGTGAGGCACAGTCACTCAGTGCCTCGAATATGAATCTGAAGTAATTAGTGCCACGATGTAAAGGAGTTACCGGCGCGGCTTTGCTTACGCGCTCCTCCGCCGCTCGCCCTCGAATCCCTCCCACCTCCCAAGCCCCTCGAAGGCGTTGCGCCTCTTCCCCGTCCCAGAGACTCGGTGATTGGTGGGATAGCTCAAGCTGTAGCCAGCGGTGGAGGGCGGGCCAGGCTGAGGGCGGTCGGTTGGGGGTGTTCACCTGTAGTGGGTGGGGGGGGGCGCATCAGTCCGTCAAGCACGGCAGCAGACTCGGTGACGGCTTCGCTCGCGCGAGCGACACCTCCACATCGCACACCAGAGCCGCTTCCCGCCTCCTGCCAGAAAGCAAATATTGGGCGAGCGGGCAGGAGCTTGCGATATGATTGATAAGATGACTGTCGCTGCGATTTTTCTCTTCTTCTTTGTGTAATGTCACAGTTGCTGTAAAACCTCACGAGTTGAGCGTCTGAACATAAATCACGCGACTGTAGATTGATTCAGCGTCCCACATGATGACTTTGTACCCATTAATTCCTGCATCGGTCCCATTGGAGGCAATGACTCGCGCTGTAGCACGGTCCCCTCAACATCGGAGCCTCCTTATAGCGCGTTAATGTGGCCGCCCTTTACACGAGTCCAGATAATGAATGCCAACAAGTTGCTCAATCTTCGGGGCTGCAGCTGAGATAATGGTGTCCTCTGACCTGATACACCTTCAGCAGTTCTGACACACTCGATCCAATTTAATACAGGGCAGGAGTGGGGGTCGCTTGAGGGGTGACTGCATTGGGTTCTGGGCACCACACCTCGGGAATGATACATTGACCTTGGAGGGGGTGCAGCGCAGGGCTAAAAGGGTGAAATTATGAGGACAGGTTGCATAGACTGGGCTTGTATTCCCTTGAGTATAGAAGATTAAGGGGTGATCTAATTGAGGTGTTTAAGATGATTTTGCCCTTAGTAGAGGGGTCAATAACCAGGGGGCATAGTTTCAAGGTAAGGGGCAGGAGGTTTAGAGGGGATTTGGGGGATTTGAGGAAAAACTTTTTCACCCAGAGGGTGGTTGGAATCTGGAACTCACTGCCTGAAAGGGTGGTAGAGGCAGGAACCCTCACAACATTCAAGAAGCATTTAGATGAGCACTTGAAACGCCATAGCATACAAGGCTACGGACCAAGTGCTGGAAAATGGGATTAGAATAGACAGGGCTTGATGGCTGGCGCGGACACGATGGGCCGAAGGGCCTCTTTCTGTGCTGTATAACTCTAGGACTCTATGACTCTATTAAAGTATTTGAAAGGGTAGATAGAGAGAAACTATTTCCAGTGGTGGGGGGAGTCACGAATGAGGGGACATAACCTTAAAATTAGAGCTAGGCCGTTCAGAACATAAGAAATAGGAACAGGAATAGGCCACTTGGCCCCTCGAGTCTGCTCAGGAGGGAAATCAGGAAGTGCTTCTTCCCACAAAGGGTAATGGAAATCTGGAACTCTCTTCCCCAAAAAAGCTGTGGATGCTGGGGGTCAGTTGACATTTTCGAGACTGAGATGGATCGATTTTTGTTGGGTAAGGGTATCAAGGGATATGGAGCAAAGGTGGTGAAATGGAGTTGAGGTCGTGGCAGAGCAGGCTCGAGGGGATGAATGGCCTCCTTTAGCTGCTAATGTTCCTATGGTTCAATGTGTATGTTGTGTAGGTTCAACGCTACGATCTGTGCTTAATTAACTGAACTCAGCTGTGGTAGTCGGTTGGGGTGCTACAATTGGCCTCAGTTTCCAGGCTAGGTGGGGCATAGTCTCTGTAGGATTCCTATTCCTCGCTCACTGACCTCTACTGGAAAGTACATGTACAGGAGAACATCAGGCTTGGTTGCGATACGGCCTCGGGTTGAGTTTAGAAGAATGAGAGGTGATCTCATTGAAACATATAGGGAGAAATTGGGTTGCACCCCCTGATGTAAGAAAACTACTAGGCACTTGGTCTAAGCGTTAAACAAAGCTTTAATCAACTGTTTTACAACATGGAGGTCTAGTTGAGTCCTTCACTAGTTCCTGTTAAGAATGTCCTGCGCAAGCTGGGCCCGGGCCTGAGTATTTATACTCTCCCTGGCTGCAGAGTCTAGAACTAGGGGGGCATAGTCTCAGGATAAGGGGTCGGCCATTTAAGACTGAGATGAGGAGGAATTTCTTCACTCAGAGGGTGGTGAATCTTTGGAATTCTCTACCCCAGAGGGCTGTGGATGCTGAGTCTTTGAGTATATTCAAGGCTGCGAGCGATAGATTTTTGGACTCTAGGGGAATCGAGGGATATGGGGATCGGGTGGGAAAGTGGAGTTGAGGTCGAAGATCAGCCAGGATCTTATTGAATGGCGGAGCAGGCTCAAGGGGCCGAATGGCCTACTCCTGCTCCTAATTCTTATGTTCTTGTAGGCGCTCACTAATCACAGGGTCGTACCACAGCAGTGACTCCACTTCAGAAAAGTACTTCATTGGCTGTGAAGCGCTCCGAGAGGTCCTGAGGTAGTAAAGCGCGTTCCTTCTTTTCGATGACGGTTACAGGGGCGCGAGCGATTAACATTGCTCCCCACCCCTGCCCCTCCGCAAGCCCCAGGCCCCGGGTGGCAGAGTGACCTTTCTGTACGACACGTTAGCAAGGAAGACAGATTGGGCAGCCTGGCAGCTGACATTCGCAGTTAAGATCCCCTACGTTTCCGACTAATTGGTATGGTACAGCACGCAGTGCACTCTAAGGACCGTTCATTATCCTCCCTGCCGTCCATGGCTCATGTACTGGACCCTCTCCATTGCTCAGCCTGTCAGCCCTGTAGCCTCATGCCGTCCAGCATGATTACTCCGGGGTGACACTTGCTCGATGGGAAATTTATGAAGTGCCGAGCTATTACATTTCATTCGTGGCGGCAATTGCCGTTCAGTTTGTAAAAAAAAATGATCAGCTCTGAATAGGGAAGGAGCAGATGTTCATTAAGTGGAGTGGAATTCTTATTCGAGATTAATGTGACGATCTGATTTTAGGTACACGTTTTTGATTAGAAGATTCATCCTAATGCATTGTGACAGATGCAGTCTGCCTCTGCCAGCTGTACAATTGCAGGCAGTGCTAGACACCCTGTACATGTGCGAGTTTTCACAAGGTGTTAATTCAAATCAATTAATTTGTGTGGACATGTGAGGAAGGGAAGAAGTCCGCCTCACTTAATGTGTCTGATATCTCCCGCTAATTACAAGGGTTTTCACCTTTATCTTAAGCCTCAGGATAAGGGGTCTGCCATTTAGAACTGAGACGAGGAGGAATTTCTTCACTCAGAGGGTTGTGAATAATTTGGAATTCTCTGCCCCAGAGGGCTGTGAGTGCTGAGTCTTTGGGGTCGATTTTCCTGAAGCTGTCGGGAAGAAGGCGGGACTACAGCTTTCGGGTTTTAGACCCGCCTACATCGACGTCCGGCCAATCCGTGTGATTTCCCCTTGATTGACCTTGTTGAGCCCGCCCAGCGGGCTTAGCAGGCCAATTAAGGGCCACCCGGCAACAGATGACGTCACAGACTGCAATCTCATCTGTCAAGATTTCTTGACAGATGAAATATCAGTGTTTCACAGCTGTTTGAAGCTGTGAAACACTGACAGTCTGGGTTCTAACCTGAGTCCTTCTGCACAGACTCAGTTAGAACTCTCACCGACACTCAAAGCTGAAGGCTGTCACTTTTCACAGATCGCAGCCGTTCAGCTTTAAGTGCCAGCTGAGTGATGGGCTCCTGACAGCTACAGGAAGAAAGGCTGTTAAGGTAAGTACAGGTAAGTAAAAGTTCTTTACACACTTTAGACACACCAAACACACTTACCTTTGCACTCATGCACCCATCACTCACCTGAGCACCGACATCGCGACCCCTCCAACTCCTTCAATCCGACGGCCCGCCTGCTCTAACCTGGCGTGGTTTGGAGCTGTCGGGAATCCCACACGAAACCCCTCCTGGTTTCAGCGGGTCCCAGTGCGGGGCGGGTACCCGCCGCCCCTGAAACTTGAGTGGAGCGGGGTTTTGGGCGGGATGGTGTCGGGACCCCCAAATTCAGGATTTCCCCCCCCCCACACGCCTGAAACCCCGCCTGACGGCTCCAGGAAAATCGACCCCTTTGAGTATATTCAAGGCTGAGATAGATAAGACTTTTGGACTCTAGGGGAATCAAGGGATATGGGGATCGGGCGGGAAAGTGGAGCTGAGGTCGAAGATCAGCCAATGTCTTGTTGAATGGCGGAGTAGGCTCGAGGGGCTGAATGGCCAACTCCTGCTCCTACTTCTTATGTTCTTATGTTCATTGAGTGTGGAAATGAGCCATACAAATTAGGAAAGGTCCAGATTTATTGTCTGTGTTCGGTTAGCTGATCTAGGCCTCAACCTCAGCCAATTCGATTCACCCCACGTGATAGCGAGGAACAGATGAGTGCACTGGATACAGCAAAGGCTACAGGTCCCAACAACATCCCGGCTGTAGTGCTGAAGACTTGTGCTCCAGAACTAGCCGCGCCTCTAGCCAAGCTGTTCCAGTACAGGTATAACACTAGCATTCACCTGGTATATTGAGAAATTGCCCAGATATGTCCTGTCCACAAAAAGGAACTGTCCAAACTGGCCAATTACCGCCCCATCAGTCTACACTCAATCATCAGCAAAGTGATGGAAGGTGTCGTCGACAGTGCTATCAAGCAGCACTTACTCACCAATCTCACTGATGCCCAGTTTGGGTTCTGCCAGGACCACTCGGCTCCAGACCTCATTACAGCCTTGGTCCAAACATGGACAAAAGTGCTGAATTCCAGAGGTGAGGTGAGAGTGACTGCCCTGGACATCAAGGCAGCATTTGACTGAGTGTGGCATCAAGGAGCCCTAGTAAAACTGAAATAAATGGGAATCGGGGAAAACTCTCCACTGGCTGGAGTTATACCGAACACAAAGGAAGATGGTTGTGGTGGTTGGAGGTCAATCATCACAGCCCCAGGATATTGCTGCAGGAGTTCCTCAGAGCAGTGTCCTAGGCCCAACCATCTTCAGCTGCTTCATCAATGACCTTCCCTCCATCATAAGGTCAGAGTGGGGATGCTCGCTGATGACTGCACAGTGTTCAGCGCCATTCACAACTTCTCAGATAATGAAGCAGTCCATGCCCACATGCAGCAAGATCTGGACGACATTCAGGCTTGGGCTGATAAATGGCAGGTAACATTCGCACCACACAAGTGCCAGGCAATGACTATCTTCAAAAAGCGAGCGTCTCCACCGCCCCTTGACATTCAATGGCATTACCATCGCCAAATCCCCCACCATCAATATCCTGGGGGTCACCATTGACCAGAAACTTAACTGGACCAGCTACATAAATACTGTGGCAACGAGCAGGTCAGAGGCTGGGTATTCTGCAGTGAATGTCTCACCTCCTGACTCCCAAAGCCTTTCCACCATCTACAAGGCAGAAGTCAGGAGTGTGATGGAATACTCTCCACTTGCCTGGATGAGTGCAGCTCCAACAACACTCAAGAAGCTCAACACCATTTAGGACAAAGCAGCCCGCTTGATTGGCACCCCATCTACCACCTTAAACATACACTCCCTCCATCACCGGCGTACCGTGGCTGCAGTGTGTACCATCTACAAGATGCACTGCAGCAACTCGCCAAGGTTTCTTTGGCAGCACCTCCGAAACCCGCGACCTCTTCCACCAGTCCAAGTTCCCCTCCAAGTCACACATCATCCTGACTTAGAACTTTATTGCCGTTCCTTCATCGTCGCTGGGTCAAAATCCTGGAACTCCCTCCCTAACAGCACTGTGGGAGTACCTCCACCACACGGACTGCAGCGGTTCAAGAAGGCGGCTCACCACCACCTTCTCAAGGGCAACTCAAGATGGGCAATAAATGCCGGCCTTGCTGGCGAATCCCACATCCCATGAATGAATTTTTAAAAAACTTACCAATAACCTGCTCGCCGATGCTCAGTTTGGGTTCCATCAGGACCACTCGGCTCCTGACCTCATTACAGCCTTGGTTCAAACATGGACAAAGGAGCTGAATTCCAGAGGTGAGGTGAGAGTGACTGCCCTTGACATCAAGGCAGCATTCGACCGAGTGTGGCACCAAGTTGAAGTCATTGGGAGTCAGAGGGAAAGCTCTCCACTGGCCAGAGTCATACCTAGCACAAGGGAAGATGGTTGTAGTTGTTGGAGGCCAATCATCTCAGCCCCAGGGCATCGCTGCAGGAGTTCCTCAGAGCAGTGTCCTAGGCCCAACCATCTTCAGCTGCTTCATAAATGACCTTCCCTCCAACATAAAGTCAGAAGTGGGGATGTTCGCTGATGATTGCACAGTGATCAGTTCCATTCGCAGTTACCCGGTGTAAAGTACCCGAACCTCTGGATTAGATTCCAGCCTGTAACTCACTCCAGGGTATCTGTTATTCTATATATAAACTAAACTAACCCCTCGATTAGATTCCAGCCTGTAACTCACTCCCGAGTATCTGTTATTCTATATATAAACCTCCCGAACCCCTCGATTAGATTCCAGCCTGTAACTCACTCCCGGGTATCTGTTATTCTATATATAAACTAAACTAACCCCTCGAATAGATTCCAGCCTGTAACTCACTCCCGGGTATCTGTTATTCTATATATAAACCTCCCGAACCCCTCGATTAGATTCCAGCCTGTAACTCACTCCCGGGTATCTGTTATTCTATATATAAACCCCCCTGAACCCCTCGATTAGATTCCAGCCTGTAACTCACTCCCGGGTATCTGTTATTCTATATAGAAACTAAACTAACCCTTCGATTAGATTCCAGCCTGTAACTCACTCCCGGGTATCTGTTATTCTATATATAAACTAAACTAACCCCTCGAATAGATTCCAGCCTGTAACTCACTCCCGGGTATCCGTTATTCTATATATAAACCCCCCTGAACCCCTCGATTAGATTCCAGCCTGTAACTCATTCCAGGGTATCTGTTATTCTATATATAAACCTCCCGAACCCCTCGATTAGATTCCAGCCTGTAACTCACTCCCGGGTATCTGTTATTCTATATATAAACCTCCCGAACCCCTCGATTAGATTCCAGCCTGTAACTCACTCCCGGGTATCTGTTATTCTATATAGAAACTAAACTAACCCCTCGATTAGATTCCAGCCTGTAACTCACTCCCGGGTATCTGTTATTCTATATATAAACTAAACTAACCCCTCGATTAGATTCCAGCCTGTAACTCACTCCCGGGTATCCGTTATTCTATATATAAACCCCCCGAACCGCTCGATTAGATTCCAGCCTGTAACTCATTCCAGGGTATCTGTTATTCTATATATAAACCTCCCGAACCCCTCGATTAGATTCCAGCCTGTAACTCACTCCCGGGTATCTGTTATTCTATATAGAAACCCCCCAAACCCCTCGATTAGATTCCAGCCTGTAACTCACTCCCGGGTATCTGTTATTCTATATATAAACTAAACTAACCCCTCGATTAGATTCCAGCCTGTAACTCACTCCCGGGTATCTGTTATTCTATATATAAACTAAACTAACCCCTCGAATAGATTCCAGCCTGTAACTCACTCCTGGGTATCCGTTATTCTATATATAAACCCCCCGAACCGCTCGATTAGATTCCAGCCTGTAACTCATTCCAGGGTATCTGTTATTCTATATATAAACCCCCCGAACCCCTCGATTAGATTCCAGCCTGTAACTCACTCCCGGGTATCCGTTATTCTATATATAAACCCCCCGAACCCCTCAATTAGATTCCCGCCTGTAACTCACTCCCGGGTATCTGTTATTCTATATAGAAACCCCCCAAACCCCTCGATTAGATTCCAGCCTGTAACTCACTCCCGGGTATCTGTTAATCTATATATAAACCCCCCGAACCCCTCGATTAGATTCCAGTCTGTAACTCACTCCCGGGTATCTGTTATTCTATATATAAACCCCCCGAACCCCTCGATTAGATTCCAGCCTGTAACTCACTCCCGGGTATCTGTTATTCTATATATAAACCCCCTGAACCCCGCGATTAGATTCCAGCCTGTAACTCACTCCCGGGTATCCGTTATTCTATATATAAACCCCCCCGAACCCCTCGATTAGATTCCAGCCTGTAACTCACTCCTGGGTATCTGTTATTCTATATATAAACCTCCCCGAACCCCATGGTTAGATTCCAGCCTGTAACTCACTCCCGGGTATCTGTTATTCTATATATAAACCCCCCCGAACCCCTCGGTTAGATTCCAGCCTGTAACTCACTCCCGGGTATCTGTTATTCTATATATAAACCTCCCCGAACCCCTCGATTAGATTCTAGCCTGTAACTCACTCCTGGGTATCTGTAATTCTATATATAAACCCCCCGAACCCCTCGATTAGATCCCAGCCTGTAACTCACTCGATCATAATTCTAGGTAGTTTGCATCTAATATAGGTCTTTCAAATTTTGCTAGGCAGCAGCTGTATGGTAAGTGCTGGATAAAGTGGAGCCTCCAAAGATACTGGCCTATTCTTTGGAATTCTCTACCCCAAAGGGCTGTGGATGCTGAGTCGTTGAGTATATTCAAGGCTGAGATCGATAGATTTTTGGATTCATGGGGAATCAAGGGATATAGGGATCGGGCGGGAAAGTGGAGTTGAGGTTCAGGATCAGCCTTGATCTTATTGAATGGTGGAGCGGGTTCGAGGGGCCGAATGGCCGACTCCAGCTGCTAATTCTTATACTCTTATGATTCTGAGGTATTTTGAACCATCTAGACTTCAGCACCTACCGTATAGTGGAACTGCGCTAATGTCCCCGCCATTCAGATTCGTGCTGCTTCATTGTATCGATCAAGTCCAAGGCGCTCAGCCGCAGCGATGTCCCGACGATATCATTACCGCCTGCTGCTCTCACTTGCTGTTTTCTTTCTCTGTCTCACAGGGCTCCGGGAAGTATTCTGTTTATGTGGCCAACTATGCCAGTGGCAGCGTGGGTCCTCATGCACTGATCGAAATGGACGAAGACGCCAGCAACCTGTCGATGGGAATCGTAGCCCTTTCCAACGTTGCAGCAGAGGCAGGAGTCAACAAGTACACTGGTAAGAGGCCTCGCGGGGTGGTTTAACGATAGCCCACATCACGGATGATTCTTACCGCTGGGTTACAGCTCGCGGAGGCAGCGGATGGGAAGCGCCTGTTTACATCCGCGTTGGAACCCCCGTTGTTTAAAGCGTCCTTTGAAATCAGCTTTTAAACCTTGCATCTGTACTTTAACATGGATTGGTCCATCCCTAATGCTCGGATACATTACTGTTTTTCTCCCTTCGTGCTATCTCTTCATTTTCCTGGCATGAGGTCGGTCGATGTGCTGTTGATGGGGACAGATAGCGCTACATTCTTCAGGTGTGATCCTCGACAGTGAGGCTCCAATGTTCCTCCCTTATGCACCTGGGCAGGGACCCATTATGCCAGATCTCTCCACCCTTTTACGTTGCCCCGGGATGTCTGCATCTTCCGCCAAGGCCGAGTTAGGGGTGGATGGAGTGCAATAGGCATGGCCAAAGGGCAGGCTCGGTAGCGAAGTAAGGGGGCACATTCCCGGACTTCCTGCCTTCTTTTCCTTCAGATTTTCCTGGTGTGCCTAAAAACAGGAGCGTTAGAAGGTTAGACCTTGCACGTGGCACCACCCACCCGCCCCCCACTCCCCTCGTTTGGAGGCAGCAAAAAGAAAGACTCACATTTCTATAACACCTTTCAGGACGCCCCTACAGCCAATGAAATACTTTTGAAGTGTAGTCACTGTTGTAATGTAGGAAACGCGGCAGCCAATTTTCGCACAGCAAGCTCCCACAATCATCAATGTGATAATGACCAGATCATCTGTTTTAGTGATGTTGGTTGAGGGATAAATATTGGCCAGGTCATAGAATCGTACAGCACAGGAGAAGGCCATTCGGCCCATCCAGTCTGCGCCGGCTCTTTCGAAGAGCAATCCAGTCAGTCCCACTCCCCCGCTCTTTCCCCATATCCCTGCAATTTTTTCTCCTTCAAGTATTAGTTTTGCAGTCTCCCCATCAGGGAATTGAAGCACAGCCACCCGTGTGACCGGTGGAGACAATCACCACTGCACTAACAAGGAAAACACTTGGGCTGAACTCCCCCTGCTCTTCTTTGAAGCATGCCGTGAGATCAGTTACGTCCACCTGAGAGGGCAGACGGGGCCCTTTGGGGTCGTAACCATGCGGCCCCACAAGGAACGTCCGTTTCAATAAATTTAGTCAGCGACTATTTTCCCTCCTCATTTGAATTGTTTACAACTGCCCTCTAACCAGTGCCCCTTAACCAGTGCCCCTTAACCAGTGCCCTCTAACCAGTGCCCCTTAACCAGTGCCCCTTAACCAGTGACATTTAACCAGTGCCCACTAATCAGTGCCCACTAACCAGTTTCCATTAACCAGTGCCCCTTAACCAGTGTCCTCTAACCAGTGCCCTCTAACAAGTGCCCTCTAACCAGTGTCCTCTAACCAGTGCCCATTAACCAATGCCCACTAACCAGTGCCCATTAACCAGCACCCTCTAATCAGTGCCCATTAACCAATGCCCACTACCCAGCCCCCACTAACCAGTGCCCATTAACTAGCACCCTCCAATCAGTGCCCATTAACCAGTGCCCTCTAAACAGTGCCCACTAACCAGTGCACTCTAACCAGTGCCCACTAACCAGTGCCCATTAACCAGTGCCAAATAACCAGTGCTCATTAACCAGCACCCTCTAACCAGTGCCCACTAACCAGGGCCCACTAACCAGCACACTCTAACAAGTGCCCACTAACCAGTGCCCATTAACCAGTGCCAAATAACCAGTGCCCATTAACCATCACCCTCTAACCAGTGCCCATTAAGCAGTACCCACTAACCAGTGCCCATTAACCAGTGCCCACTAACCAGCGCCTACTAACCAGCACCCTCTAACCAGTGCCCATTAACCAGTACCCATTAACCAGTACCCATTAAGGAGTACCCATTAACCAGTGCCCATTAATGAGTACCCATTAGCCAGTGCCCATTAACCAGTACCCATTAACCAGTGCCCATTAATGAGTACCCATTAACCAGTGCCCATTAACCAGTACCCATTAATGAGTACCCATTAACCAGCACCCATTAACCAGTACCCATTAATGAGTACCCATTAACCAGTACCCATTAACCAGTACCCATTAACCAGTGCCCATTAACCAGTACCCATTAAGGAGTACCCATTAACCAGTGCCCATTAAGGAGTACCCATTCACCAGTGCCCATTAACCAGTACCCATTAACCAGTACCCATTAAGGAGTACCCATTAACCAGTACCCATTAAGGAGTACCCATTAACCAGTGCCCATTAACCAGTACCCATTAAGGAGTACCCATTAACCAGTGCCCATTAACCAGTGCCCATTAACCAGTACCCATTAAGGAGTACCCATTAACCAGTGCCCATTAATGAGTACCCATTAACCAGTGCCCATTAACCAGTACCCATTAAGGAGTACCCATTAACCAGTGCCCATGAGTACCCATTAACCAGTGCCCATTAACCAGTACCCATTAATGAGTACCCATTAACCAGCACCCATTAACCAGTGCCCATTAACCAGTACCCATTAACCAGTACCCATTAAGGAGTACCCATTAACCAGTGCCCATTAATGAGTACCCATTAACCAGTGCCCATTAACCAGTACCCATTAATGAGTACCCATTAACCAGCACCCATTAACCAGCACCCATTAACCAGTACCCATTAACCAGTACCCATTAACCAGTACCCATTAAGGAGTACCCATTAACCAGTGCCCATTAACCAGTACCCATTAACCAGTACCCATTAACCAGTACCCATTAACCAGTACCCATTAACCAGTGCCCATTAACCAGTACCCATTAAGGAGTACCCATTAACCAGTGCCCATTAACCAGTGCCCATTAACCAGTACCCATTAAGGAGTACCCATTAACCAGTACCCATTAATGAGTACCCATTAACCAGCACCCATTAACCAGTGCCCATTAAGGAGTACCCATTAAACAGTACCCATTAACCAGTGCCCATTAACCAGTGCCCATTAACGAGTACCCATTAACCAGTGCCCATTAACCAGTGCCCATTAATGAGTGCCCATTAACCAGTGCCCATTAACCAGTGCCCATTAACCAGTACCCATTAACCAGTGCCCATTAATCAGTGCCCAATGGTGCGTTGCTGAAGTCTGGGTGGGAGAAATGCTTCCAAATTGCAGTAA
Organism: Somniosus microcephalus; assembly: GCF_052327205.1. Lineage (NCBI taxonomy): Eukaryota > Metazoa > Chordata > Chondrichthyes > Squaliformes > Somniosidae > Somniosus > Somniosus microcephalus. The sequence continues at coordinate 13,096,369 of NC_140994.1, read as the reverse complement.
CTGCAGTTCCAGAGACTTTGAGACAATTTCAGAGGGCCTATTTCTTGACGGGGGTCTGCCAATCCTTCACTGTGCGCCACACTGGAGAACAAGACTAAAATTAAAAAGCAATTACAGCAGGAAATGATTTATAAACCAAGCTCACAATGCTGAGTCCCTGCAGCGAACGATTTGCCTAATCGCTGCTGAATTTCAAGCCAAGAGCTATGGGTAGAGCATCTCAGCTGTGAACAGCAGATTCATTCTGACCATAGTCTGTCTCCATAGATAGTGGGGGAGTGAGGGGGTGAACTCATTCTTATGTGTCCTGCCCTGGATTATGGAAATACCCTCATATGAACTTAAGAATTAGGTGCAGGAGTCGGCCATTCGGCCCCTTGAGCCTGCTCCGCCATTCAATAAGATGATGGCTGATCTTCTATATCAACTCCACCTTCCTGCACTATCCCCATATCCCTTGATTCCCATAGAGTCCAAAAATCTATCGATCTCAGCCTTGAATATACTCAACGACTGAGCCTCCACAGCCCTCTGGGGCACAGAATTCCAAAGATTCACCACCCTGAGTGAAGAAATTTCTCCTCATCTCAGTCCTAAATGGCTGACCCCTTATCCTGAGACTGTGATCGCTGAGTTATAGTGGTTAATGACCTGAGTTATACTGGTTAATGACGAGTGCCAGGGATGTGCAGCAAAAAGGTTAACATTCCTCGGTAGGAAAATTGAGACTTATTTGCTTGACAAAAGATTTAGAGGGCAGGATTTTCATTGGGCCATGGAGGCGGGATTGGAGGCGTGTAGGGGGTTAAAATCTCGAAATCGGGGGGCATGAACCCATCCCGCACCCAACCCGCCTCCATGCCAGTTTCAAAGGAGGCAGATACCCGCCCCGCGCTGGGACCCGCCTCCCCGAGGCGGGAAGGGGATTAGTGCCAAATAACTGCCTGTTAACAGGTAGTTAACAGGCAGTTTTTAGCCTAATCCCTATTTTTATTCCTGAAGTGTGGGATTCCCGACGGCTCCAAACCACGTCAAGTTAGCGAGGCGGGCCGTCGGGCTGAAGGGCTTGGAGGGGTCGAGATGTCCGGTGTTCAGGTGAGTGATGTGTGCATGAGTGCAGAGGTAAGTGTGTTTGGTGTCTGTAAAGTGTTTAAATAAGTTTAATTACCTTTACTTACCTTTACAGCCTTCCTTCCTTCAGGTCTCGGGAGTCCCTCATCTCACCGGCACAGAAAGCAGAATGGCCGCGAGCTGTCAAAAGTTGCAGCATTCAGCTTTCTGTTCTGGAGAGATCTCTAAATCATCCTGAGAGGAAGGAATTAACTTAGAGTACAGATTGTCAGTGTTTGACAGCTTCAAAGAGCTGTCAAACGCTGATATTTCATCTGTCAAAAGGTCTTGACAGATGAAATGTCAATCTGTGAAGTCACCTGTTGCCGGGTGGCCCTTAAATGGCCTGCTGAGCCTGCTGGGCGGGCTCAACAAGGTCAATCATGTGAAAATAGCGTGGGTTGGCCACAACTCGATGGAGGCGGGACTACAACCCCGAAAGTTGTAGTCCCGCTTCCTACACGCCTCCAGTATCAAAATCCAGCCCAGAATCTCTGGCTAGATGGCCCATTGAAGAAAGTCTCTAGATCTGGACGTGTGTGTACTTGCTGGGCTCTCTGTCATGGGCGTGTGGTCCATACCGGCCAGATTTCCCTCCGGCCGCTCCACCTAGACAATCCACTGCGCCCAGCTGCATTGACGGGAAAACCAGTCCCAAGTACTTTTAACGGGAAGTGCCAAAATGTCACAGATAAAAAGGAACAATCCTAATTAAACCCAGCACGCTGTGTGCCCGAGGATTTCTCTCATTAGGCAACGGGAGAACCGTGCAGCGGGCGACTGTACATTTGACGCTAAGAGCCAGGAGATCAGGTGATTTACACTAAGGAGTGGAGAGTCTGCAGAAGCCGGGGTTGTTCTCCTTGGAGCAGAGATGGTTAAGGGGAGATTTACTAGAGGTGTTCAAAATTATAGAAACAGAGAAGATAGGAGCAGGAGTAGGCCATTCGGCCCCTCGAACCTGCTCCGCCATTTAATGAGATCATGGCTGATCATCCAAATTCAGTACCCTGTCCCTGCTTTCTCCCCATATCCCTTGATCCCTTTAGCCTTAAGAAATATATCCAACTCCTTTTTGAATATATTTAATGAATTGGCCTCAACTGCCTTCTGTGGTAGAGAATTCCACAGGTTCACCACTCTCTGGATGAAGAAATTCTTCCTTATCTCAGTCCGAAATGGCTTACCCCTTATCCTTAGACTGTGACCCCTGGTTCTGGACTCCCCCGCCATCGGGAACATCCTTCCTGCATCTAGTCTGTCTAGTCCTGTTAGAATTTTATAAGTTTCAATGAGATCCCCTCTCATTCTCCTAAACTCCAGCGAGTATAAGCCCAATCGACCCAATCTCTCCTCATACGTCATTCCTGCCATCTCAGGTATCAGTCTGGTGAATCTTCGCTGCACTCCCTCCATGGCAAGAACATCCTTCCTCAGATAAGACGACCAAAACTGCACACAATAACTCAAGGTGTGGTCTCACCAAGGCCCTGTACAACTGCATGAAGGGTTCTGATAGAGTAGAGAGGGAGAAACTTGTTTCCACTGGCAGGAGGGTTGGTAACCATTGGACACAGATTTAGTTTAATTGGCAAAAAAACCAAAGGGGAGATGAGAAGAATTTTCTTTACGCAGCGAGTTGTTGTGATCTGGAACGCGCTGTCTGAAAGGGCGGTGGAAGCAGATTCAGTAGTAACTTTCAAAAGGGAATTGGATATGTATAGATTTACATAGAATCGCACAGAATACAGAAACCAGCAATTCAGCCCAACTGGTCTATGCTGGAATAACAACAGAAAATGCTGGAAATACTCAGCAGGCCAGGCAGCATCCATGGAGAGAGAACCAGAGTTAACGTTTCAGGTCTGGGACCCTTCTAGTCTATGTTGGTCTATGTCTATGCTGGTGTTTATGCTCCACATGAGCCTCCTCCCACCCCTCTTCATCTAACCCCATCAACATATCCTTCTATTCCTTTCTCTCTCATGTGTTTATCTAGCTTCCCTTAAATGCATAGAATATATACAGTACTTGAAGAGGAAAAATTTGCAGTGCTATGGGATAGTTCTTTCAAAGAGCTGGCACAGGCACGATGGGCCGAATGGCCTCCTCCTGTGCTGTATGTTTCTATGGGTGCAGCTGCCGGTAGTGGAGCGGGATGTTTGCTGTTGTGTTGTATCAAACCCACTGTCAGTGTGAATGAAAGGGATCCATCTTTATTCTGTTGAGTTTAGAAGAATGAGAGGCGTTCTCATTGAAACGTATAAAATTCTTAGAGGGCTTGACAGGGTAGGTGCTGAGAGGCTGTTTTCCCCTGGGTGGAAAGTCTACAACTAAGTGACATTGTCTCAGGATAAGGGGTCGGCCAATTACAACTGAGATGAGGAGGAATCTCTTCACTCAGAGGGCGGTGAATCTTTGGAATTCTCTACCCCAGAGGGCTGTGGATGCTGAGTCTTTGAGTATATTTAAGACTGAGATCGATAGATTTTTGGACTCAAGGATTAAGGGGTATGGGGGGGAAAGTGGAGTTGAGGTGGAAGTTCAGCCATGATCTTATTGAATGGCGGAGCAGGCTCGAGGGGCCGAATGGCCCACTCCTGCTCCTAATTCTTTATGTTCTGATCAGTCATTCTGCGATGTATGCCCCTCCAACGCTCGCACAGTTGCCGACTCTGTAGAGGTGACACACCAGCCTCTCGCTCTCGACTGGCAGGACCTGGGAGCTTTGCCTGCAGCTGTTCTCGAGCCTCCTCCTCGTGATAGCAGCCTGACGTTATTTCTTCTGCGCGCCATCTGTCGCTGCACCATCTCTGAGATGGAGCCAATGTACCGCCGTCTGCAGAAGCTGTGCACAACGCAGGCATATTGATGTAGCTCAACGTGTAAAGCTTTTAGTTTGCATTTCACCAGGCTCCTGTCCAAGCCCAGTGCTTGGTGTGACTGTGGGGCTGCACTGCAGGTGGCAAGACCTGAGTCTGCCTTCACCGTCTTTCTCTTCCATCACGCCGTCCGCCTTCAAGAGTTGCTGAACCGAGTCAAGGGGCTAGAGATTCGTCTCCTTTGCGCCTGCTGTTAGAGCCTCCGGGGGGAGGTAATGGGGTGCAAAGGGCTTATTGCCCAGGGGGTGCGAAGAAAGCGCCTCCCAAGGAATTCAGCCGGGGCGTTGCTGAGGTGCTGTCTGATAGCGGGATGCCCCCGCTGGTAATGCCCTGTTGCCGGGTGGCCCTTAATTGGCCTGCTGAGCCCGCTGGGCGGGCTCAACAAGGTCAATCAAGTGAAAATCGCGTGGGTTGGCTAGAACTCAATGGAGGCGAGACTAAAACCCGAAAGTTGTAGTCCCGCCTCCAACCCGCCTCCTCAATGAAAATCCAGCCCATTGAGTCCGATCATAGAGCTTCTCTCCACCACCCCCCGCAAACCGCCTCTCCTGGCTGAGGTCACCATGCTCAGCGGAGACTGGCGATTGCGATGGGACTCGACGGGCGTACGTCTCGCCTGCTCCACCTGGCCAGCGATCTGGTGGCGCCGATTGCCCGCCCTTTGCGCAGCCCGCCCGATTTCCGTCCCGTTGCTTCCAGTGGGACGTGGATCAGCGCGGGTACTGCACCAGGCGGAACGTTCCACTCCGCTAGGTTGCGGCCCAGGCGGGGGATGGTGAAGAATTCCCGCCACATATTTACAAGCCGTTGAGGATTGATCATTGCCATTTCCCCCCCTCCCCGCCCTCTCCCCTGAGCCCCACACCGAACCTTCCAGTGTCCCCCCCCGCCCCCGGCGATTCCTTCTGCTTGCCGTGAGTTATACGGCACAGGACCTCGGTGACCTTCCAGGACGGACCCCAGTGGCACTGGATCATCCCACGTTAAGCTTGCCTCCCTCAGCTAATTGCATTAAAAAACAGCTGCAGCCAATGAAACGTATCTAATGTTAGACATCCATGAATAATAATCGAGATTCTCTGCTTGGCTGCAGATTTACACACGCGCGCGCTGGAGAGTTTAATCAAGGCTTCCTGATTTATGGAAACCCATTACAGTCAGACGGGCGCGCCAGAACGTAAACCCAATGTCAGAATTCCTCATCCGTCAGCTGATTTTTCTTTTCCTCTTGTCTTCAAAGTCAAAAAAACAAGGACAACGATGCCATATTTTTGCTCTGCCTCATTAGATGAGCACAGAAGTCAATTACTCAAGAAATCTCTCCCTCGTTTCTCTGGCGCGGTTTCAAAAGCGATTATGGCTTCTGATTGGAACAGGGAAGCTCAACTTGATCATTGTTACCTTTCTCGTAAGGGGTTGGCCAGCAGGACGCAGCCTCTTTACAGGGGAGTTTGGAAGCGTGAGGTGGGGAGTGGGCTGGAAGAGTGATCTAGTCTTCAACACTGCAGCATAGGGTTGTGGAATGAAGATCTGACCTTGCTCCCACCTCTTCCATGTCATAAGGACAGGAGGAGGCCATTCAGCCCCTCTAGCCTGTTCCATCATTCAATTAGATCGTGGCTGATCCGTACCTTAGCCCTATTTGCCCGCCTTTGATACCTTGTTAACCTTATCTGTCTAGTTTGCCTTCTATAAACCTGGTATTCGCGTGGTACAATGATAATGGAGTTGTTGATTAATCCCAGCGATCAATCTCAATCAATGGGCTGGATTTTCATTTAGGAGTCGGGTTGGAGGCGGGGCTACAACTTTCGGGGTTGTAGTCCCGCCTCCATCGAGATGTGGCCAATCCATGCAATTTTAACTTGATTGACCTTGTTGAGTCCGCCCAGCGGGCTCAGCAGGCCAATTAAGGGCCACCCGGCAACAGGTGATGTCACAGACTGAAATTTCATCTGTCAAGACGTTTTGACAGATGAAATATCAGCGTTTCACAGCTGTTTGAAGCTGTCAAACACTGACAATCTGTACTCCAAGTTAATTCCTTTCTCTCAGGATGATTTAGAGATCTCCCCGGAACAGAAAGCTGAATGTTGCAATTTTTGACAGCTCGCGGCCATTCTGCTTTCTGTGCCGGTGAGATGAGGGACTCCCGAGACCTGAAGGAAGGCTGTAAAAGTAAGTAAAACTTCTTTAATCACTTTAGACACACCAAACACACTTACCTTTGCACTCATGCACACATCACTCACCTGAACACCTACATCTCGACCCCTCCAAGCCCTTCAACCCGACGGCCCGCCTCCTCTAACTTGGCGTGGTTTGGAGCCGTCGGGAATCCCACACTTCAACCTTAAAAATAGGGATTAGGCTAAAAACTGCCTGTTAACTACCTGTTAACAGGCAGTTAATTGGCACTAATCCCTTCCCACCTCAGGTAGGCGGGTCCCAGTGCGGGGCGGGTACCCGCCTCCTTTGAAACTGGCATGGAGGCGGGTTTGGGTGTGGGATGGGGTCGGGACCCCCGATTTCAGGATTTTAACCTCCCCCCGCCACCATGCCTCCAAACCCGACTCCACGGCACAATGAAAATCCTGACCAATGAGTCTACAACAGACCCAGACATGAGGTGAGGAAAACCCCCAGTGGGGGAGAGCTTTGGGAACCATAGGTCCAAAGTCACCTGTTCCTCCCAAGGACCGCCCCACTCATCACACCTCACGTCTCAAATTACTCATAGACTGCGTCCCAAAATGTTGGCCCGTAATTTCCGCTAGGAGGCTTCCTGCATGCTGAGGCCTCCTATTGGAAAAGAATCTACGAACTTACCAGAGGGCTCCCTAGGTCCGAACACTCCTGCTCCTGGGCCTCGCCACAGTTGAAATGCACAGGGTCCACGTGTCCCGTCAAATATATGAATGGAGATCACCCCAAAAACACAGTAAAACATTAAATACATTATTTTTTAAATCACGTTTTTAAAATGAGTTAAAATTACATTAAATTAAATATTTTAAACAAAAATTACATTTTTTGAAAAAAATAATTAAAGTTTTTTACGGGGCTAAAAATAAACTTGCCTTTTTTAAAAGTATTTTTAAATTATAAAGGAGTGAACATTTAAAAAAAAAACTTTTTTTCAACTCTTATGCTGGTAAAAGCAGGCCTTACACCTGCTGTTACCAGGCGCAAGATTTTTACACAGCGCGTACACACCCGTAGGCATCGGAAAATACGGGCTGTTATTTTCTGAAAGAAATCTATCTAAGTTGAATTTGAATGAATCGACAGTAACTGCTTCCCCTGTCTCCCCCAGAAGTCTGTTCCATGGATTGACCACTCGCTCACTGAAATATATGGGCTGGATTTTGGCAATGGGGAGCTTTTGGAGGCGGGACTCCCAGTTGTCAGGTTTTAGTCCCGCCTCCATCGACTTCTGGCCAACCCACGCTATTTTCCCTTGATTGACCTTGTCAAACACTGACATTCTCTGTAGTTTGATGAGTTCTTGAATTCAAAACCTCCTCAAACCTCTTTAATTTGTAGAAATTAGATGGTTGCTGCATTGGCGAATGCAGTGGCCATCTGTCATCTCTACCGCGGAGGTGCGAGACTCTCCGCATACCCACTGACTGAAGCCAGCAGGAAGAAACACAGGGAAGTACACTTTTTCTAACACTTTCCACTTACCTCAGACACTCACCTCTACACACTTGCACCCATCACTCACCTCCACAGCGCACTTTTGGACCCCTCCGACCTCCGCAGACCCACTACTTGCCTCGGTGACCCTGGCAGGTTTCGGAGCCTCGGGAAGCCTGCACTTGTCATAGAGTCATAGAGTTTTACAGCACAGAAAGAGGCCCTTCGGCCCATCGTGTCTGCGCCGCCCATCCATCCCTGTCCAGTCTAATCCCATTTTCCAGCATTTGGTCCATAGCCTTGTATGCAATGGCATTTCAAGTGCTCATCCAAATGCTTCTTGAATGTTGTGAGGGTTCCTGCCTCTACCACCCTTTCAGGCATTGAGTTCCACATTCCAACCACCCTCTGGGTGAAGAAGTTCCTCCTCAAATCCCCTCTAAATCTCCTGCCCCTTACCCTGAATCTATGCCCCCTTGTTATTGACCCCCCTACTAAGGGGAAAAGTTCCTCTTTATCTACCCTATCTATGCCCCTCATCATTTTGTACACCTCAATCAGGTCCCCCCTCAGCCTTCTTTGCTCCAAGGAAAACAACCCCAGCCTGTCCAGCCTCTCTTCATAGCTGAGGCGCTCCATCCCAGGTAACATCCTGGTGAATCTTCTCTGCACCCTCTCCAAAGCAATCACATCCTTCCTATAGTGAGGCGACCAGAACTGCACACAGTACTCCAGCTGTGGCCTCACCAGCGTTTTGTACAGCTCCATCATAACCTCCCTGCTCTTATATTCTATGCCTCGGCTAATGAAGGCAAGTATCCCATATGCCTTTTTAACCACCTTATCTACCTGTTCCGCTGCCTTCAGGGATCTATGTACATGTACACCAAGGTCCCTCTGACCCTCTGTACTTCCTAGGGTCCTACCACTCATTGTGTATTCCCTTGCCTTATTTGTCCGTCCAAAATGCATCACCTTGCACTTTTCAGGGTTAAATTCCATTTGCCACTTTTCCGCCCATCTGACCAACCCGTTTATATCGTCCTGTAGCCTGAGGCTTTCCTCCTCGCAATTTACCACCCCACCAATTTTCGTGTCATCTGCGAACTTACTGATCATACCTTTTACATTCTCATCCAAATCATTCATGTAGATCACAAACAACAAGGGACCCAGCACCGATCCCTGAGGTACCCCACTGGACACAGGCTTCCAGTCACAAAAGCAACCTTCGACCATCACCCTCTGCCTCCTGCCACTCAGCCAGTTTAGGATCCAACGCGCCAAGGCACCCTGGATCCCATGGGCTCTTACCTTCTTGACCAGTCTCCTATGCGGGACTTTGTCAAAAGCTTTACTGAAGTCCATGTAAACCACATCCACAGCATTTCCCTCATCCACCCCCCTAGTCACCCCCTCGAAAAATTCAATCAGATTTGTCAGACATGATTTACCCTTGACAAAGCCATGCTGACTATCCCCGATTAATCCTTGCCTCTCCAAGTGGAGACTAATTTTGTCCCTCAGAATTTTTTCCAATAATTTCCCTACCACAGATGTTAGGCTCACTGGCCTGTAATTCCCTGGTTTATCCCTGCTACCCTTCTTGAATAATGGTACTACGTTAGCTGTTCTCCAGTCCTCTGGTACATCCCCTGTGGCCAGAGAGGTTCTGAAAATTTGTGTCAGAGCCCCTGCAATCTCCTCCTTTGCCTCCCACAGCAGCCTGGGATACATCTCGTCCGGGCCTGGGGATTTATCCACTTTTTGGCCTGCTAAAACCGCTAGCACCTCCTCCCTCTCGATGCTAATATGTTCAAGTATGTCACAGTCCCCTTGCCCGATTTCTATGTCTGCATCGTCTTTCTCCATAGTGAACACAGATGCAAAAAATTCATTTAAAACCCCGCCTACCTCATCTGGCTCTACACACAGATTGCCACTCTGGTCCCTAATGGGCCCTACCCTTTCCCTGGTTATCCTCTTGCCCTTAATATACTTATAAAACATCTTAGGATTTTCCTTTATTTTGCTCGCCAGTGTTATTTCATGGCCCCTCCTCGCCCTCCTAATTTTTTTTTAAGTACGCCCCTGCACTTTTTACACTCCTCTAGGGCTTCTTCCGTCTTTAGTCTTTTGTAACTGCCAAAAGCCCCCCTTTTATTCCTAATGCATTTTTGTATATCCCTTGTCATCCAAGGTTCCCTTTGCTTGTTGGTCCCACCCTTGACCTTTACAGGAACATGTTGGCGTTGTACTCTCTCTATTTCCCTTCTGAAAGTCTCCCACTGTTTTGATGTGGATTTTCCTATAAGTAGCTGCTCCCAGTCCACTTTGGCCAGATCCTGCCTTATCATATTAAAATCGGCCTTCCCCCAATTTAGAACCCTTATTTCCGGGCCGTCTTTGTCCTTTTCCATGACCACCTTAAATCTCACCGAATTATGGTCACTGTCGCCAAAATGCTCTCCTACTGACACTTCCACCACTTGCCCGGCTACATTCCCTAGAATTAGGTCCAGTACCGCCCCCTCTCTTGTAGGACTTTCTACATGTTGGCTCAAAAAGCTCTCCTGGATGCACTTTAAGAATTCTGCACCCTCTAAGCCTTTCACACTCTGACTATCCCAATTTATATTGGGGAAGTTGAAATCCCCCACTATTATTACCCTATTATTTTCGCACTTTTCTGAGATTTGCCTACATATCTGTTCCTCTATCTCCCCCTGACTGTTTGGGGGCCTATAGTACACTCCCAGCAAAGTGCTTGCCCCCTTTTTGTTTTTAAGTTCTACCCATATGGCCTCATTAGAGGAACCCGCTAATATATCATCCCTCCTTACAGCAGTAATTGACTCCTTAATTAATATTGCAACACCCCCTCCCCTTTTACACCCCCCTCTGTCTCGCCTGAAGATTCTATACCCTGGAATATTGAGCTGCCAGTCCTGACCCTCCCTCAACCATGTCTCTGTGATAGCAACAATATCGTACTCCCATGTGTTCAACAACAACTTCAGTTCATCCACCTTGCATTAAAATAAATGCCTTCCAGCCCTGCCATATTCTCTTTTGCCTTCACATATTTGCTCTGCCTTCCCAGCTGACTTGTTTTTCCCTCTGTATTTGGCTGTAAATCACCACCTACTATAGCTCCACTCTGTACCCCATCCCCCTGCCAAGTTAGTTTAAACCCCCCCCAGCAGTGCTAGCAAACCTCCCCGCAAGGATATTGGTTCCCCTCTGGTTCAGGTGTAAACCGTCCGACTTGTACAAGTCCCACCTTTTCCAGAAGCAGACCCAGTGATCCAGGAAACTAAAGCCCTCCCTCCTGCACCATCCCTTTAGCCACGCATTCATCTGTTCTATCTTCCTATTCCTATACTCACTAGCACGTGGCACCGGGAGCAATCCAGAGATTACAACCCTTGAGGTCCTGCTCCTTAATCCTTCACCTAGCTCCCTAAATTCTTGCTGCAGGACCTCATCCCTCTTTTTACCTATGTCGTTGGTACCAATGTGGACCACGACCACTGGCTGTTCACCCTCCCCCTCCAGAATGCCCTGCAGCCGCTCAGTGACATCCTTGACCCTGGCACCAGGGAGGCAACAAACCATCCTGGATTCACGTCTACGGCCACAGAAACGCCTATCTGTTCCCCTTACTATAGAATCCCCTACCACTATTGCTCTCCCACTCTTTTTCCCCCCTTCCTGGGCAGCAGGAGCACCCCCAGTGCCAGGAAGTTGGCTGCTGCTGCCTTCCCCTGGTGAGTCATCCCCCTCAACAGTATCCAAAGCGGTATACTTGTTTGAAAGGGGGATGTCCGCAGGGGTTCCCTGCACTACCTGCCTGCCTTTCTTGCTCCGCCTGATGGTCACCCCCTGTGCTGCCCTACCCTGAGGCGTGAACAACTCGCTAAACGTGCTATCCACGAGCCTCTCAGCATCGCGCATGCTCCAAAATTCATCCACCCACAGCTCGAGCGCCACAATGCGGTCTACAAGTAGCTGCAGCTGGATGCATTTCCCGCACACATGGTCGTCAGGGACACTGGCAGCATCCCTGACTTCCCACATGGAGCAAGAGGAGCAGAACACGGGTCTGAGCTCTCCTGCCATGACTTACTCCTTTAATTAATTAAAAAATTTATTCAATACCCCAGTTACAGGTATACTCTAGGGCGCTTTATTTACCAACTGTCCCCACTACACCACAGAAATTTAACACCACAGAATTCAAGCTTGTATTGAAAAGAGAGAAATACCCACCAACCAATCACTTACCTGCTCCCTGGTGACGTCACACTTGGATTACTTTTTACCTCTCTCCTGGAACCTGGATTGGTCGGGCCTCTGACTGCTCCCTCTCAAGCCTTTAAGCTCTCCCGCCTCGGGCTGCTCCCGCACAAGTCCGCTGCTTCTCCGGTCTCGGGGCTGTGGGCCTCGGTGCCTCTGACTGCTCCCTCTCAAGCCTTTAAGCTCTCCCGCCTCGGGCTGCTCCCGCGCAGGTCCGCTGCTTCTCCGGTCTCGGGGCTGTGGGCCTCGGTGCCTCTGACTGCTCCCTCTCAAGCCTTTAAGCTCTCCCGCCTTGGGCTGCTCCCGCGCAGGTCCGCTGCTTCTCCGGTCTCGGGGCTGTGGGCCTCGGTGCCTCTGACTGCTCCCTCTCAAGCCTTTAAGCTCTCCCGCCTCGGGCTGCTCCCGCGCAGGTCCGCTGCTTCTCCGGTCTCGGGGCTGTGGGCCTCGGTGCCTCTGACTGCTCCCTCTCAAGCCTTTAAGCTCTCCCGCCTCGGGCTGCTCCCGCGCAGGTCCGCTGCTTCTCCGGTCTCGGGGCTGTGGGCCTCGGTGCCTCTGACTGCTCCCTCTCAAGCCTTTAAGCTCTCCCGCCTCGGGCTGCTCCCGCGCAGGTCCGCTGCTTCTCCGGTCTCGGGGCTGTGGGCCTCGGTGCCTCTGACTGCTCCCTCTCAAGCCTTTAAGCTCTCCCGCCTCGGGCTGCTCCCGCGCAGGTCCGCTGCTTCTCCGGTCTCGGGGCTGTGGGCCTCGGTGCCTCTGACTGCTCCCTCTCAAGCCTTTAAGCTCTCCCGCCTCGGGCTGCTCCCGCGCAGGTCCGCTGCTTCTCCGGTCTCGGGGCTGTGGGCCTTGTGAGGGCAATATGGGGATAATCCTATTTTCTGCCTGTTAACTACCTGTTAACAGGCAGTTAAGTGGCTGTAATCCCTTTCTCTCTCCAAGGAGACGGGACCTGGCGGGGGACGTCTACCCACCTCCTGGCAAGATGACACGGAGGTGGGTTGGGCACCCGCCCCCAAATTCTGCCATTTTCCCGGCAGTCCCACCTCCATACCCACCTCCCCAGGGCTGGAAAAATCCAGCCCAATGTTTCTGCAGATTCGTTTTGAGGATAGTGAATGCATTGAGCAGATGACCCAGAGAGGCAGTGGAGATGGACAGTGGTGGCAAAAAGTGTAGTCACTGTTGTAATGTAGGAAACGCGGCAGCCAATTTGCGCACAGCAAGCTCCCACAAACAGCAATGTGATAATGACCAGATAATCTGTTTTAGTGATGTTGGTTGAGGGGATAACTATTGGCCAGGACACCGGGGAGAACTCCCCTGCTCTTCTTCAAATAGTGCCGTGGGATCTCTTAAGTCCACCTGAGAGAGTTTAACATCTCATCTGAAAGATGGCACCTCCGATGGTGCAGCACTCCCTCAGTACTGCGCTGGGAGTGTCAGCCTGGATTTTTGTGCTCAAGTCTCTGGAGTGGGACTTGAACCCACAACCTTCTGACTCAGAGGCCACTGAGCCATGGCTGACATGGAGGGTGGGAAAAACAACCTATGGAATTTAACCCCTTCCTTTTCCCAGAAGCATTTTATCACTGAAGAAAGGTTTCGACCTGAAACGTTAACTCTGTTTCTCTCCACGGATGTTGCCTGGCCTGCTGAGTTTTTCCAGCATTTTCTGTTGTTATTTAGCATTTTATAATTATTTGGTCTCCTTACCTGAGGAAGGATATACTTGCCTTAGAGGTGGTGCAACGAAGGTTCACTAGATTGATGAGAGTGCTGTCCTATGAGGGGAGATTGAGTAAAGTGGGCCTATGTTTAATTAAGTTTAGAAGGATGAGAAGTGATCTCATTGCAATGTATAAAATTCTAAGAGAGCTTGACAGAGTACTGGAAACTTTGTGATATCCGGCACTGACGGGACCGAGCTGTTGCCGTCCCATCAAAACTGCCGGACAAACCAGCGCTAATGTTGAAACACACGGAGCTCCGTATCTGGCAACAAACCCAACAGCTTCTAAACAGTCGGCCGTACCTTGCAAGCGTCTCTGTAGCTTAGCAACAGCTTCAGCGAGACCTTGCAGAGCCTGACTGGTGAAAAAAAAGCAACGAGAAGAAAAAAAAACCAACGAAACGGCTCCTGATTTTTGCCGGTGGATCGAGCATTCCGGACAGTTAACCTCCGGATAAACCAAAGTTTCCTGTAAATGCTGGGAGGTTGTTTCCTTGACCGGAGAGTCTAGAACTAAAAGAAAAAAAAGACTTGCATTTCTACAAGCGCCTTTCATTACCACCAGACATCCCAAAGCGCTTCACAGCCAATGAAGTACTTTTTGAAGCGTAATCACTGTTGTAATGTAGGAAACGCGTCAGCCATATTGTGCACAGCAAGCTCTCACAAACAGCAATATGCTAATGACCAGATAATCTGTTTTGGTGATGTTAGTTGAGGGATAAATATTGGCTCCAGGACACCAGGGAGAGCTCCCCTGCTCTTCTTCGAAATAGTGCCGTGGGATCTTTTACACCCACCTGAGAGAGCAGACGGGGCCTCGGTTTAATGTCTCGTCTGAAAGACAGCACCTCCAACAGTGCAGCACTCCCTCAGCACCGCACTGGAGTATCAGCCTAGATTTTTGTGTTCAAGTCTCTGGAGTGGGATTATGAACCCACAACCTCGGTGCTACCTACTGAGCCGCGGCTGACCCACTAGGGGTCACAGTCTCAGGATACGGGGTCGGCCATTTAGGACTGAGATGAGGAGAAATTTCTTCACTCAGAGGGTGGTGAATCTTTGGAATTCTCTACCCTAGAGGGCTGTGGAGGCTCAGTCGTTGAGTATATTCAAGGCTGAGATCGATAGATTTTTGGGCACTAAGGGAATCAAGGGATATGGGGATTGGGTGGGAAGGTGGAGTTGAGGTCGAAGTTGAGGCGGAGCAGGCTCGATGGGCCCGATGGTCTACTGCTGCTCCTATTTCTTATGCTCTTATGTTCTTATTGAAGGATACAGCCGTCAACTAGGAGGTTGTGTTTATGTATTTGTTCCACTTGTGGGTCTGGTGGCTTAGTGAGTACATGCACCATGTACTGTGGTGCTGAGTTGTAAAGGTAAATCCCTAGTCTAGGCTCATAGATGAGTGGACATTTGGGCCAGGATTTGGGCCATACTTCTGCCGGTATCAACCAGCGCCTTCAGGAGAGGCGAGCGGAAAAGGGGAAGAAATTGGCGGGGATGCGAGGGTACAGGAATGATATGATTCTTTTGTTGCCTGTGAGTGTTTGCCGACCATTCATCGTGGTGAGTATCACAGTTAACCCTGATATTCTCCTCGCCCAACATCCACACTTTCCAGGAGTTATGAGATAGCAATTGATGACTGTTATGAATCTTATGATCCATGAAGAAAGACTCATGAAATAACACTGGACGGCCAGCTGGTGGCGCCGTCCAAGGAGTATAAATACTCGGGCGTGGGCCCAGCTTGCCCAGGACATTGTGTAAACAGGAACTAATGAAGTACAACTAGACCTCCATGTTCTGAAACAAGTTGATTAAAGCCTTGCTTTATGCTCAAACCAAGTGCGTAGTGAGTTTCATTACGTCAATGACCAGGAACCCTGATCGACCATTTCCCCATCCCTAGTCTGGGGACACCAACCAATACTGGAATCTCCACGGCCATCCTGCTGAGATCAGCCGCCTTGGCACTTGCCCAGCAACCAGTGATCAGATTGTCTCATTAATCTGAATATTAAAATGGTTTGTCCACGTCCAGATTTATCTATACCCCTTAGACTCTTCAATACCGCAATAAGATCCCTGGTGTATATGTTCTATATATTGATTTACTGGGGAGGGGGCATTGTGGAGAATGATGGGTATTCACATGGTGCGGTGAACCCAACTGGTTCGCTTAATGTCCTTTAGGGAAGGAAACCTGCTGTCCTCACCCAGTCTGGTCTATAGGTGACTCCAGTCCCAGACTCCAGTGGTTGACTCTTAACTGCCCTCTGAAGGGACCGAGCAAGCCCCTCAGTTGTATCAAAAGCCGCTACTGGTGGTTCAAGAAGAAGGCCGACCACCACCTTCTCAGGGCAACCTAGGGATGGGCAACATATGCCGGCCTTGCCAGCGACGCCCACATCCAGAGAATGAAGAATTTCTTTTTAATGTGGTTTGCAGCAGTTTGGTTATAAGAGGAGATGCAAATTCATTCTCCCGATGACTCAATGAGGGGAATGCACCACCCATTGTGGTACTAAGCCATGGAGTCTCGGAAGGTCCCAGGTTCAATTCCCAGTCTACCCTGAGTTAGCTGATTTCAGCTAATGCCGAATGCCGTGCCACAGATAATGTCATTGCTCCTGGGCTAGTAAGAGAAGGAAAATAAAATCAGCCAAGGCTCCTAATCATTATTTACAGGACTATGGGGAAAGAGCAGGGAAGCGGGACGAATTGGATGGGTTCTTCAGAGAGCCAACACAGGCATGCTCTCTCTTAGGCAGTCCCTCGGAACCGAGGATGACTTGCTTCCACATTAAAAATGAGTTCTCAGGTGACTGATGAGTCCAATGCGGGACCTACAGTCTCTGTCACAGGTGGGGCAGACGGTGGTTGAAGGGGCGGGTGGGTGGGGTGCTTGGGTTGATGTACGCTCCTTGCGCTGCCTGCGCTTGGCTCCCGCTTGCTCCCGGCGAAGAGACTCGAGGTGTTCGGCGCCTTCCCGGATGCTTCTCCTCCACTTTGTGTGGTCTTGGGCCAGGGATTCCCAGGTGTCGGTGGGGATGTTACACTTTTTCAAGGAGGCTTTGAGGGTGTCCTTGAAGCGTTTCCTCTGCCCACCTGGGGCTCTCTTGCCGTGCCGGAGCTCCGAGTAGAGCGCTTGTTTTGGGAGTCTCGTATCGGGCATGCGGACAGTGTGACCCGTCCATCGGAGCTGATTGAGCATGGTCAGAGCTTCGATGCTGGGGATGTTGGCCTGAGCAAGAACACTGATGTTGGTGCGCCTATCCTGCCAATGGATTTGCAGGATCTTGCGGAGGCAGCGTTGGTGGTACCTCTCCAGTGCTTTGAGGTGCCTGCTGTACATGGTCCATGTCTCTGAGGCATACAGCAGGGCGGGTATCACTGCTGCTCTGTAGACAATGAGCTTAGTGCCGGGTTTGAGGTCCTGGTCTTCAAACACTCTCTTCCTCAGGCGACCGAAGGCTGCACTGGCACACTGAAGGCGGTGTTGGACTTCGTCGTCGATGTCTGCCCTTGTTGACAGTAGGCTCCCGAGGTATGGAAAGTGGTCCACGTTGTCCAAGGCCTTGTCGTGGATTTTGATAATCGGGGGGCAGCACTGTGTGGCGGGGGAAGGTTGGTCGAGGACCTTTGTCTTACGGATGTTTAGTGTAAGGCCCATGCTCTCGTATGCTTTGGTGAAGGTGTTTACGATGGTTTGGAGCTCGACCTCCGAGTGAGCGCAGACGCAAGCATCGTCTGCATACTGTAATTCGACGACAGAGGATGGGACGACCTTGGATCTGGACTGGAGGCGACGGAGGTTGAACAGTTTCCCGTTTGTTCTGTAAATTAGCTCCACTCCAGTGGGGAGCTTACTGAGGGTGAGATGGAGCATTGCAGCAAGGAAGATCGAGAAGAGCGTTGGTGCGATGACACAGCTTTGCTTGACCCCGGTTCGTACGTGAATTGGGTCTGCGGTGGAACCGTTGGTCAGGATCACATAGAAACATAGAAGATAGGAGCAGGAGTAGGCCATTCGGCCCTTCGAGCCTGCTCCGCCATTCAGTGAGATCATGGCTGATCATCCAAATTCAGTACCCTGTCCCTGCCTTCTCCCCATATCCCTTGATCCCTTTAGCCTTAAGAAATATATCCAACTCTTTCTTGAATATATTTAATGAACTGGCCTCCACCGCCCTCTGTGGCAGAGAATTCCACAGGTTCACCACTCTCTGGGTGAAGAAATTCCTCCTCATTTCAGTCCTAAATGGCTTACCCCTTATCCTTAGACTATGACCCCTGGTTCTGGACTCCCCGGCCATCAGAAACATCCTTCCTACATTTAGTCTGTCCAGGCCTGACAGAATTTTATAGGGTTCGATGAGATCTCCTCTCAATCTTCTAAACTCCAGTGAGTATAAGCCCAATCGACCCAATCTCTCCTCATATGTCATTCCTGCCATCCCAGGTATCAGCCTGGTGAATCTTCGCTGCACTCCTTCCATGGCAAGAACGTCCTTCCTCAGGTAAGGCGACCAAAACTGCACACAATATTCAAGGTGCGGTCTCACCAAGGCCCTGTACAACTGCAGCAAGACATCCTTGTTCCTGTACTCGAACCCTCTTGCTACGAAGGCCAACAAAGCATTTGCCTTCTTTGTAGTGTATGTACCCGTCTACCTTTAAGGGAACTATTGAATGTAACCGTTCACCTTTAAGAGAACTACTTTAGGTGTGGCACTATTTGTTTGGCTTCTGTATACTGTAATACCGATCGTGACCACACCAGTATATAAGTGTTGTGGCAGGATTGCTGGGGCAGATTCGCCCGGACCTTCGAATAGTAAAGACCTGTTTGTTTGTTACTTCTGAAGTCTGTGTATTTATTAACTGCACAACCCACAGACTTTACAGTGGCGACGAGTCCGATCGTACCCTGCGGCAAGATTACCAAAAGCAACGAAGAGCGTCGAAGAGAGACAACCGCCCTCGTCGTGCTACCAAAAGAAAACACGAGGCTGCAACAACAGAAAGCAGGAAGACTAACAACAAAAGCTGTATCAGCAACAGGCACTGACTACCCTTCTGCCACGGTGTGGAGTGAGCCGACCAGCAAGAAACAAGGCGGCCGAAGAGACTGTGAGTAGGGGAAGGAAGGGCAGAGCACTCGACCTCGGTCGAGGGGGAGCTGTGCCGGCCAAAAGTCGGGTCCAACGGCGTCGGGTGACAGCCGGACCGCGATCGGCGGGAAAAATCCGGGCAGCGACCGCAGCCACGAAGCGCTGAGCCTGCGAGTAGGCGCGGGAAGAGAAACCCAGCCGCAGCCGGGGAGGGAAACACCGGTCTGCAAGAGGGCTGGGGAGACGAGCGGGAACCGTGCGGGTGAGAGCCGGGTGCGGAGAGAGAGACTGCGAGGAGCCAGTCCAGCGGCTGAGCTGTTCTCCACCAACGGGGTACTCAGAGCCGGCAAAACCGAACGTGCGGGAGTGGGTGAGAGACACAGCCGAAAACGGGGTGAGAGACTGCGCGAGAGCCAGTCCAGCGGCTGAGCTGTTCTCCACCAACGGGGTACCCAGGGCCGGTAACACCGAACGTGCGGGTGAGAGAGCGACAGAGCCGGGTACGGAGAGAGAGACTGCGCGAGAGCCAGTCCAGCAGCTGAACTGTCCTCCGTTAACGGGGTGTACCCAGCGCCGGTAGAGCCGTGCGGGCGGGAGGAAAAGACATAGCCGAGTAAGGGGAGCTGCGCGGTAGCCAGCCAGCGGCTGAACCTGTCCGCTGTGGGGGAAGCGTACCCCTTCCACCGGGAAGAAACGCGGGAAGCCGCCATTAGGCGGAGAAGACGCCAGAAGCGGGAAGCCGCCATTGAAGTGGGCGGGGCGAAAAAGGAAGAGCGGGAAACCGCCATTTTCGCGGGGAAACCGCCATCTTGATTGACATACCGCCATTGAAGTGGGCGGGGAGAGAAAGGAAGAGCGGGAAACCGCCATTTTCGCGGGAAAACCGCCATCTTAGAAATAAACAAATAAATAAGAATACTTAAAGAAATATTGGTGCTGCTCCCAAGAGAAGAAAGATGCCTAAGCGAGGGAATATTAATGATTTTAATTCTGAGATAGAAGACTGGGCCACGTACGTGGAACGCATCGAGATCTATTGTGAAGCCAACAAAATAGAGGAAGACGACAAGGCGATAACATTGTTAAACTCGATGGGCGCAAAGACATACGGGCTCTTGAAGGATTTACTAGCACCAGCTAAACCGGCGGATCAGTCTTTCGAAGAGATTGTGGTTGTTCTGAAGGACCACTTGAACCCCACACCGTTGATGTTGGCTGAACGATTCAAATTCTATGCAAGAACGCAACGGAAAGACGAAAACAACGCAGAATACTTGGTCGAACTGCGTAGGCTAGCGAAATACTGCCAGTTCGGAGGGAATCTGACAGAGGCACTGTGAGACAAGTTCGTAGGCGGATTGTCCAAGGAATGGACGCAAAAGCGCCTACTCGAAGAGAACGACCTTACACTTGACAGGGCTGTCCTTATAGCCGCATCACACGAAGCCGCAGCGAAAGGAACGGCGGAAATGCAACTAAAGGCGGCGGCGCTCGGGGTGGACCAAATTACCTCGAGTACAACAAAATGCTATCGTTGTGGGAAGACAACACACGACCAGAATCAATGCTGGTTTAAGAACCAAGAATGTAGGAAATGTGGCAAACTGGGTCACATCGCTAAGGTATGCCGGTCAGGGAAGAAGACCAACAACCAAAGGAAGCCATCACAAGAAAAGTACAACAAGGTATACAAGGGGGCTGAGAAGAGTTCAGACGAACAGAATCCAGACTCAGATCCAAACGGCCAGGAGCTGTGTAGTCTGAGTATCCACCATGTGAGTAAGGAAGCTGACCTACAAACTATCTGGGTCATGCTAAAAATAGCTGGAGTCCAAGTGAAAATGGAGTTGGACACTGGATCAGCTGTATCAGTCATAAATCGAGGGGATTACCACCGGCTATTCTCACACATACCCTTAAGAGATACCAAGTTCGTATTGCAGACATACACGGGGCATAAAGTATACCCCATGGGAAAAATAAGAGTCAAGGTGAGAGATAGGGGTAAAGAACACCCAAGAATGAACTTGTATGTACTACATGAGGGAGGACCACCACTTCTAGGACGGGAGTGGATCAAGAAAATAGACATGGAATGGCACTACCTACAAGCAATGACGAGTGAGGACTCGGTGCAGACAAGCAGCTCAGACTCTGAGCCGGAAGACGATAAGTCCAGCCCACGTATGAAAAACAAGGTTAACATGAACTCACTGACTAAGGTTGGAAAAACGATGGCGTGCATAAAGACAGAGAATTCTGAGTCTGTTCAAGTCACAGACATATGCATTACGGAGGAACACCGAGCTCGAACTCAACGTTATTTCAAAGTACGACAACAATTCGAACAATTAAGTTACCGTCTCGTACAAGAGATGAAAACAATGAAAAAGTTCTATGACACCGAATGGGAGAGTCTGGAAAGACAACAGAACCTGCTGGCTCAAGCAGAGAGCGACCATAGAGCCGTCGTGACCAATTACCGATCACACCTCCCTTATGATGTTCAGGAGTTAGAATATTTGCATGATCTAGAGATACAGCATAAAGGCAAACCACGCTACACTGAGGATTTTGTTCTGCAATTGGAGACGAAGCTAGTGCAAGCAAGGTTAAGAGAAGCTGAATCGCAATGTGCACTTAAAGAGATGCAGAAAAAAATCTTGGACATGGAAAAGAGAAACGCTTCTTTACCTGATATGAATAATGCGGCCATGTTGCAAGAGGAGCTTATCACTCAGTTAAATGAAAATAAAGGGAAAATGACTGAGATAGACTGCAAGAATAAAGAAGATTTGATGGCAGTGAGACTTCAAGAGGCAGATAGCATAGCAGCCTTGGCTGAACTCCAACAGGAAATTGCGTAAGAAGCAAATGAAGAGGAATCTTCAGGAAGCCGGGATTTTATTCCAGTTCTTCTCTACGACTCCTTACAAGCAGAGTGTGAGAAGTTGAAAGAACAGTATGAACAGGCCCAGGCTACAATTCTGGAGGAGATTAACTCGGCAACCTCCGAAAAGCTAGTTTCAGCAGAAGCATATGAACAACTAAAGGTTGAACATGAGCAAGAAGTCCAAAGGCTGCAGGAAATTCTTGATGAGCTCAAGGCCAAGACAGACTCATCGGTAGAAGTTCCATCCATAGATGAGAATTTAGAGGTGAAAGACATGGCAGAACATGAAAGACAAGATGCCCAAGAACTCATAAAAATATTGAAGGAAACCCAAGACAAATATGAGGCGGCAATGACCGAGGTTCAACGACTTGAAGAGCAGAGTCAACTGGGAATCCTTTCAGTGGAAGGGAAGGAAACTGTAAGAAACACAGAGACTGTAAGAATGGGCTCTGAACATGAGCTTGGGAGCATCAAGGCGCAACTTCTTCGAGCGCTTGAAACCAAAGTACAAGAGGAAAGGAAGGTGAAAGCATTGGAGGGAAAGGTGGATGAAATGGTGAAGACTCTGATCCACAGAGTCCCCGTGGAAGAGTTAACGGTCAGCCAACTCCTTCACATGCTGAGAGACAAGACTCCACAATGGGAACACGAGCTTCAATCTGCAAAGGGAAGGAATTCGGAGCTCCCAAAAGTTACGGAAATAACTGAGGTGGCAACACAGATTTTGTGTTACAGTTTACTCTATGAAGAGTTCGTTGAATCACGTCAATGTGAACAGAAGAATGTTGAAACAGCTGCTTCAGTAGAAGGATTAAATAGCCTGATACCGCAATCCCCGGTGGAAGGGAAGGTATTGAACTCACAAATGAGGTCAGTAGTGAAGGAATGGCAGACAACCCAGGAAGAGCGGGATGAATATGAATGCATGAAGAAGTCTTTTCAAGAAAGATGTCTAGGGAAGGAACCACCGTCAGCTAACGTCCAGACGGGTGAGGAGGAAGAAGAAGGCTCTCTCGCTGGCCTAACTCAGGACGAACCCGAATATTACCATGACCTGTTGAGTGACACTGAATATTACGAGGATGTGGTCTGCCCAGCTTGTGATGAAAACTCCCAAAGTGCTGAAATCCGGAGGAAGCACTTAAGGTCTAAGGAACATAGAGAGTTGGTGGCGCTACAGCTGGCAGCCGAGAAAGGAGCTCCGAGAGTTTCAAAAAGGCAGAAAAGAAAAAGAAGAAGCAGAAGATAATAACTGTCTAAAATATTAGCACTTCTACCATCTCAGGCGGGACACTACGAAAGGAGCTAAATTAGTTGAAAAACTGGAAAATGTCAAGACGGCCAGTTGGTTGTAAAAGTCCGCACTGCTGGTTCAACAGGACGAAAGTTCAAGCTGTTACGTCAAGAAAAAGGCTATGGAGGAGTCACGCTAGCCAGGTGAACCGGCTACACCAAAGAAATGTTGTTCGGAACGAGTCAAGATCAGAGACTGAATCTATGAACTGTTTCCGCAGAGACTGAACCTGTGAACTGTTCCCACCGAGATTATATCTGTAAATTGTTTTATATGACATTGACCCCACCGAGATTATATCTGTAATTTGTTTATAGGAAGTTGAAGATATGTATGTTTAACGGAGACTCTGTAAGTAATAAGCTAAAAAAGGAGGATTGTAGTGTATGTACCCGTCTACCTATAAGGGAACTATTGAATGTAACCGTTCACCTTTAAGAGAACTACTTTAGGTGTGGCACTATTTGTTTGGCTTCTGTATACTGTAATACCGATCGTGACCACACCAGTATATAAGTGTTGTGGCAGGATTGCTGGGGCAGATTCGCCCGGACCTTCGAATAGTAAAGACCTGTTTGTTTGTTACTTCTGAAGTCTGTGTATTTATTAACTGCACAGCCCACAGACTTTACATTCTTAACCGCCTGCTGCACCTGCATGCTTACCTTCAGCGACTGGTGCACAAGAGCACCCAGGTCTCTTTGCACTTCCCCTTCTCCCAATCTATTGCCATTCAAATAATAATCTGCCTTCCTGTTTTTGCCACCAAAGTGGATAACCTCACATTTATCCACATTATAGTGCATTTGCCATGTTTCTGCCCAATCACCCAACCTGTCCAAATCGTACCGGAGTTTCACGACATCCTCCTCACAGCATACCCTCCCACCCAGCTTTGTGTCGTCTGCAAATTTGGAGATATTCCATCCAATTCCCTCGTCCAGATCATTAATATATTTTGTGAACAGCTGGGGTCCTAGGACCGATCCTTGCGGTACCCCACTAGTCACTGCCTGCCACTCGGAAAACGACCCGTTTATGTCGGTTTGCATGTCGTTGTGAAGCAGGCGGAGGATAGTGACAAACTTTTGAGGGCAGCCGAAATTGAGGAGGACACTCCATAATCCCTCACGGTTGACAGTGTCGAAGGCCTTTGTTTACAGGACTATGGGGAAAGAGCAGGAAAGCGGGACTAATTGGATAGGTTCTTCAAAGAGCCAACACAGGCATGATGGGCCGGATGGCCTCCTTCTGTGCTGGTTCAATTAATATACAAGGCCGAGATCGATAGATTTTTGGACGCTCGGGGAATCGAGGGACATGGGGATTGGGCGGGAAAGTGGAGTTGAGGTTGGAGGTCACCCATGATCTTATTGAATGGCGGAGCAGGCTCGAGGAGCCGTGTGGCCGACTCCCGCTCCTATTTCTTACGTTCTTATGTTCTTAAAGAGTGAATGGATGTTTGGACATTGGGTGAGAACAGAGTTGGGCTTGGCTTTCATAACCTCCATGATTGAATAGACGGCTGAGATTCACTCTCCACGCTTACAAATGGTCACTTGAGTGATGGCCACGCCTGCCTGTGTAACTATTCCCCAACATGAGTCTGCGCATTCAGCTGTGAAGGGGTCGGGAGGTGGTGGGGGGAAAGGAAAGGGGTGAAAGAAAGGAAAAATGTGTATTTCTAAACCTCCCACCGCCCCCCACCCGCCCTCCCAGAGAATGATCGAAACCTTTGCTTCATTACTACTGAATGATTGCTTCCTAAAATTGGTTTGAAACATCAATTATCTGATATTAAATGCTATTTATACTATCCTGCACCAATTACACTTATTTAAAATTTTATATTTGGCTGATTTAATGCAATAAAAATGCAAAAACTAATTGTACAGATTAATGAACCATGAGCAGCCATCCCACAGAATTGGAACCAGGCTAGAGTATATGAAAGTCTTTGAACACCTCAGTGCTAGTCGGTAGACAGCAAGGGTCAATGTTACAACCTTGTTTTTTATAATACGAAACAATTTTTGCCAGGGGTGAATGTCTGATTCCTCGTTCTCGATTACTCACCGCAAGTTACCATCAGTATAATCGTCGAGCTTCACCATTCACTCCACGTTATGTGGGTTTATAATGGCAATGAAAAGAGAGAATTTTACTGGCAAATCACTCACTCTGTTTCTTGGCAACTTTGCGTTCCTGTCAATATGTTGTGTAAGAAAGATCTCTGCGGTGTCTTGGCATCCGTGGCTGAGTGGGTGGCACTCTGGCCTCTGAGTCAGAAGGTCATTCCATAAGACCTGCGTACATAATCCAGGCTGACACTCCAGTGCAGTGCTGAGGGAGTGCTGCACTGTCGGAGGTGCCGTCCTTTGGATGAGACGTTAAACCGAGGCCCCGTCTGCTCTCTCAGGTGGACGTAAAAGATCCCACGGCCACTATTCTGGAGAAGAGCAGGGGAGTTCACCTGGTGTTCTGCCCAACATTTATCCCTCAACCAACACCTAGAACTGATTGTCTGGGCATTAACTCATTGCTGTTTGTGGGAGCTTGCTGTGTGCAAATTGGCTGCTGCATTTCCTACATTATAACAGTGACTACACTTCAAAAGGACTTAGTCATAGAGTTATAGGGCTGGATTTTAATTCAGGGGCGGGCTGGGGTTGTGTAATCCGCATTTCGTGTTATCCGCCCGATTCTAAATCGATGTGGGAGATTGATGCCATTTTAACTTGATTGGCCAATTGAGTTCCAGCGTGTGGGAACCCATGGCCAATGAGTTTTTCCAGTCTGAAACTCGCCTCCGATTACGTCATCATTGCTGCTGCATTTAAGGTCTGCAACAAGCCTCGCTTCTTCTGCAGACTGCCAACCTTTTGGCCTTTCATGTTAGAGGGACCTGGAGGCAGAATGACCAGCAAGAGACCTAGGTCTGCTCCCAGGTTTGATGACGTTGCCTTGCAGGCTTTAGTTGAGGGAGCAAGAGCTCATAAAGAGGTGTTCATCCCTTCTTCAGGGAGGAAGAAGCCTCCCCAGCAGACCAAGGCCGTGTGGGTCCAGGTGGCAGAGGAGGTCAACTCATTGTCAGTAACCCGCAGAACCTGGATTCAGTGCAGGAAGAGATTTCATGACCTTCTGCGCACTGGAAAAGTGAGTATGATTTTCCCATCACCCTCAATCTGATCCCCATTGCCTTTCCTCACCAGCACTCAGCTTTAGCAATCTCTTCCTCCACATCCCACTTGACACTGACATCCCTGCACCCTTACCCATTCCCTCTCTCTCTATGGTCACATTCACCTAACTATTCGACTATGCAGTCCTCACACTCCCTATCACTGTGATGCTATGAAAACAACTGACAACACACAGGGAGGGCCCTTGGTCTTGCCACCTCACTCCATCTTTGTCTCCTTCTAAGTATCTATGCTATGGATTCTCTACACTCACTCCTTCATTCTCACTCAAACTCCACTTGTCTCCCTCATTGCCGGAAAAGAGAGCTCACAATAAGAGAGAACGAGCGAGGACAGGAGGAGGTCCACCCTCAGTAGCCCACCTCATCCCCTGGGAGTAGGTGGTCCTGGAGATCGTAGGAGTGGAGGACGATGCGCAAGTGGGGGACGGACAGAGGGGTGCAAGCTGGTGACAGAATAGTTTTCCATCACTCTCATTGACATTGCATGAGTCGCTGATAATGATTCTGAAGCTCTAACAGATGGACTAATGATCATCTGCAATATGCAATGTGCATGTAACCTTGGCATCACATCTCTGACTCTTCCCTTTACTCCCCCGCAGGACCATCGCAAGCACCCGTCCCCACTAGCCAGGAGGAACAGCATGAGCCTCAAGACTCCTCAGAGGAAGCTGCAACCTCTGAGGGCGCAGCGTCAGCAGAATTCAGCGCACCCAGCACCAGCGCAGACACTCACACCTCAGTGGGACCTTTGGGACGTGTTGTCACCTGGTGTAGCACAGCTCACAAGTGAGCATCAGCAGATTGTGGAGACAGGGAAAGCAGTGGAGAGTCCTAGTCGGAGGGCGCAGGACTCTGCCAGCTCGGCTCAGCTGCATGTCGACCCTCTGCCTCTGGGTCCATCCATAAGATCAGCGGTGCTGGAACTCCAGGAACAGGTGCAGGGGTCTCTGGCAGGTTTTGTCTCCAGGGTCGCTGCAAGTGTGGAGCGAATGGAGGAGTCCATTGCGAACATGAGCAGAGCCTTTGTGGAGTCATTGGCGCATGAATGCATCACCATGAAAAGGATGGCAACCTCCATGGAGGTGATAAGTCGCCAGAGTGCAGAAAACATGGTGAGTGTTCAGAATAGAATGACATCTCTGGAAGAGCGATGGTCATCTATTGAACAGAGAAACCAGACCTTCATGGAAGTCCTTTTGAGTAGGACTGCCAGTGCAGATACGAGTCCCCATGGCCCCCCTGATGTGCAGCAAGGTGCTGTCGAGCCACTTGCAAGCGCTGAGGGAGACCTGACCCATGAGAGGGAAGTTGGTGGCAGACATCAAGGAAGTGAGGGCTCCTCTCCAAGCGCTCACACTTCTATGCCACTGCAGAGCCCTCGGTCAGAGCCCCACCAGAGTCCACACCCATCTGAGATCGGCGTCTCAACCCCTGCACAGCCGCAGGAGCAGCAGACTGTTGACGAGCCCTCACAGGTTCGCAACCCCAGAGGACGCCCGCCAAAGGTGTCGAGACAAGAGCAGCAGGAAAGTGAACAAGGGGCCGCCACATCTGCTGAAGCCACAGGGGAAGCACCACGTAGGAGCACGCGTAAGAGAAAGATACTGCACAAATAGTCACAAGTGTAGTCACTTGGGTAAAATTTGATGTTTTATGTGAAAAAGCCATCAGATGAATAATGTAAATAAAAAATCTGATGGCTACTGCTGTAGTTGTGGCGTGTGTCATTTCGTGAATGGGACTTTCACATTGAGGGCTTAGGATTACTTGCAATTGTCAAGTATGGTGGTCAAATTGCTAGGAATACGCTGGTCCTTCGCCATTGTCGATGCTCAGGTAAGAAGCTGTGAGGCAAAAGTGCTTGATTGGCTAGACTAAACAAATCTGGCCAAGATGAGTGCGTTCCTTGCATCCCGGGCAGCAATGTTCTCGCGTTCTGCTGCCGCTGGTTGATGGGCCTCTGCAAGATGTTCGTTTTCGCTCTCCTCCTCCTCATCTGAGGAGGATATGTGAGGAGCCACGTGGCCCTCAGGAATCTGAAAGCCACGACGCTGTGCCATGTTGTGAAGTGCACAGCAAACCACAACATTTCTGGAGACCCTGGCTGCTGAGTACTGCAGGGCTCCACCTGATCTATCCAGGCATCTGAAGCACATCTTCAGCAAACTGATGGTTTGCTCGATTATGGCTCTGGTGGACATGTGGCTGGAGTTGTAGCTCTCCTCAGCATCGTTGGATGGTCTCCTCAACGGCGTCATTAGCCACGTCTTCAGGGGATAGCCCTTGTCTCCAAGTCGCCATCTGTTAAGTTGGTCTGGTGGACTGAATAGCGGAGGCACACTAGACTGGCACAGTATGAAGGAGTCATGGCAACTGCCAGGGTACTTGGCACAAACATGCAAAATTTCCTTCTTGTGGTCACACACCAGCTGAACGTTAAGGGAGTGGAAGCCCTTACAGTTGACAAAAATACCTGGATTGCGATGGGGTGCCTTAAGGGCCATATTTGTACAGTCAACGACGCCCTGCACCCTTGGAAAGCCTGCCAGATCAGCTAATCCAACCGCACGCGCCGTGACACTTGCTTGATCCTTGGTGAAATGGATGTGATTGTGCGCGATGGCAAAGAGGGCATCGGTTACCTGCGTGATGCAAGTGTGTGCGGTCACCTGGGAGATGCCGCTGATGTCTGTTGCTGATCCCTGGAATGAGCCTGAGGCAAAAAAGTTGAGTGCGGTGGTGACTTTGACGGCCACTGGTAAAGGTTGTCCACCTGGTTCTCTGGCCTGCAGGTGCTGTTGCTGCATTGCGCAGATGTCACCCACTACCTCTTGCGAAAGTCGGAGCTGCCTTTGGCACTGCTGCTCAGACATGTTGAGGTAGATGATCCTGTGTCTGTAGACCGTGTTTGGGGGGTATCTCCTGCGCTGATGGGCTTCCATGGGCTGGCCCCTTCTGGCCTGTAAAACTTCAGGTGGGTGAGCAGCAGCTTGCGCTGCTGTTGTTGCTGCTGCTGTTGGTGCTGCTGCTGCTGGTGCTGCTGTTGTTGCTGCTGCTGTTGTCCGTCCTCATCTAATGTCCAGAAGGAAAGGAAATAAATGGCTCCCATGCTTCTGGTATATGCCTCAGTTGAGGAAGCGCTCAGTGAAGGTGGCGAGAGGGTTTTCCCAGGAGGTCACACTGGAGATGGGTGTCAAGCTCCAAACTTCCACAGCTGTGGTTATGCCTTCTAAAAGTTCCCCCAGACCTGAGACAACAAAGTCCTGTCACCTGCAAATAATGACTGATCAAATCTCCTCTTTAATGGTTGAGCTGCAGCTGATAATCAGCAATCCAATTGTGCTCCCACCAGGTTTCACCATCGTGTTTCAGAACAGGCGTGTTTCACGTGGGAAAAGGGTTAAAATTGCAAAGGCCTTTCAAAATGGCATTATAGAGGCAATTTAGTGCTTGTTAAGAGCCTTAATGGCCTATCCCGCCTCTTGGAGGCGGGACGGAGACGGGACCAGTAGACACGAATTAATGAATATTGCTTGGAGGCAGGATGGAGGGGGGGTTGGGCCCGCACGCTAGTTTTTGCAATTTTAACCCCCCACACGCCTCCAATCCCGCCTCCACGGCCCAATGAAAATCCTGCCCATAGAGTTATACAGCACAGAAAGAGGCCCTTCGGCCCATCGTGTCCGCGCCGGCCATCAAGCCCTGTCTATTCTAATCCCATTTTCCAGCACTTGGTCCGTAGCCTTGTATGCTATGGCGTTTCAAGTGCTCATCTAAATGCTTCTTGAATGTTGTGAAGGTTCCTGCCTCTACCACCCTTTCAGGCAGTAAGTTCCAGATTCCAACCACCCTCTGGGTGGAAGAGTTTTTCCTCAAATCCCCTCTAAACCTCCTGCCCCTTACCTTGAAACTATGCCCCCTGGTTATTGACCCCTCTGCTAAGGGGAAAAGTTCCTTTCTATCTACCCTATCTATGCCCTGAAAGGGATTGTTACTAGTCATAGCCCCTTTCGGGCTACCCCAGATCAGACGTATTCCCCAGACGTTTACCTTCAACTAAATTTAGAGCTAGCCGAATCCTAAAGATGCTTAATTCGGTCTAAAGGTCCAGACTATCTCTCCCTAAAGGAAAGGAACAACCTGAAGATGTTACCGTCCTCCAGATAGCACTTTTAATAAGTTTAACTAGACTGTAACCTAGCGGATATTATGAGGGTCCGGAAAACTCCTCCAGAATTCTGCAACTCCTCACCAAGGAGTGTACAGAGATTGAGTTCGCGAGTTTGATACAGAAGTACTGTGTGAGACAATTCTAAAAAAATATAGATTTATTAAAGAACCGACATGTAACTTACAGCTGGTGATTCAATCACAACATTAACAGTTCCATATACAAAAAACTTACAGTTCTATTATCAGAGATCCTTATTCTCAAATCTTAACTTTGTTACATTTTTACATTTCTTAGTCTTATTCCAGGATATCCACCAAAATCAAATACAAGTACCTTTTTGATCCCTAAAACTCAAGAGTTGTAGACTTGCACAGCTTGCCTCTAAAGCCTGAGAATCGCTTTGCCCCTTCAAGCGAATCTATCTTCCCATTTGAAAGTCCAATTTTTATACTCTTTCTCAGTGGTATATCCTTTGAAGTTTTCTGCTGATGTAAGCTAATTATCTCTAGTCATTTTTCTGTTGACCCCTGATATTCTTACTGTTAGATCAACTTGTAGCATTAAGAATTGTGTCTCTACCTTTAGGTATTCAAAACTTATCATAAAAACAATGTGGAGCTGTGCATCTTTTTGATGTCATTCTTACGAAGGTCTTCTGTTTGTATCTTTTGCATTTAGAACACCTTACTTAGGATGATCTATGCAATTCTTAATCACCTCAGCTGGTTATACCACAGACTCATGTCTCCGTGTTTCATTTGATGTTATTTTTACAAAGGCATATGTTTCTTTAATGTTCTGTGTTTCTTTCCAAAGTGTTGGTTTATAACACTTAAACTGGGTGTGGCTATTGTGTTCTTTCCAAGGCTTCAGACTTTTAGGAACCTCCAACCTTTTACTTCAATAAGGCTATTGTCTCAGTGTCAACAACGTATCTTATCTTAATATCCTGTATGCTGTTCACAGTTTTTGATTGTTAAGGCTTCCAGACCCAGCATGTCATGTTTTAAAGCCAGAATATTTCATAGAATGGTGTATTTTTCTGAATATGGCTATTCCTTCACAGACCCTCATTATTTTGTACACCACAATCAGGTCCCCCCTCAGCCTTCTCTGCTCTAAGGAAAACAACCCCAGCCTGTCCAGTCTCTCTTCATAGCTGAAGCGCTCCAGCCCAGGTAACATCCTGGTGAATCTCCTCTGCACCTTCTCCAATGCAATCACATCCCTCCTATAGTGTGACGACCAGAACTGCACACAGTATTCCAGCTGTGGCCTAACTAGCGTTTTGTACAGCTCCATCATAACCTGCTCTTATTGACTTGATTGGCTGTAACATAGAAACATAGAAGATAGGAGCAGGAGTAGGCCATTCGGCCCCTTGAGCCTGCTCCGCCATTCAATGAGATCATGGCTGATCATCCAAACTCAATACCCTGTCCCTGCCTTCTCCCCATATCTCTTGATCCCTTTAGCCTTAAGAAATATATCTAACTCCTTCTTGAATATATTTAATGAATTGGCCTCAACTGCCTTTTGTGGTAGAGAATTCCACAGGTTCACCACTCTCTGGGTGAAGAAATTCCTCCTCATCTCTGTCCTAAATGGCTTACCCCTTATCCTTAGACTGTGACCCCTGGTTCTGGACTCCCCCTGCCATCGGGAACATCCTTCCTGCATCTAGTCTGTCTAGTCCTGTTAGAATTTTATAAGTTTCAATGAGATCCCTTCTCATTCTTCTAAACTCTAGCGAATATAAGCCTAATCGACCCAATCTCTCCTCATACGTCATTCCTGCCATCCCAGGTATCAGTCTAGTGAATCTTCGCTGCACTCCCTCCATGGCAAGAACATCCTTCCTCAGATAAGGAACTTTGAGAAGCACTTTGGGAGGTCTTGAGGACAAGAAAGGTGCTATATAAATGCAGGTCTTTCTCTTTCTCAAATCCTCAAGACAGCCAATGAATTACAGTTGAAGTGCAGTGACCGTTGTTATGTGGAAAACATGGCAGCCAATTTTCACGGAGTGAGGACCCACAGACAATGAAAGAAGTGAATGACCGGTTAATCTCTGTTTATGCCTGCGGGTGGAATGATGGACTGGACACCGGGAGAACTCCCCGCTCTCCTTTGAATAGTGCCATGGGAATCTTTAGCATCCACCTGAGCAGGCGGGGCCTTAGGTTGACCTCTCAACTGGAAGACGGCGCCTCTGACAGAGCAGCACTCCCCCAGCACCGTGACGTGTCAGCCTCGGGGTACCGACTCGAATCTTGAACTGTGCCTTACCCTGACAAACTTCTGACTCGGGCAAGAGTGTCTCCAACTGTAATGTAATGATTCGTCAACTGCAATTGGCCTCAATGGTGCTAAATGGGGCCTCTGACTCAGAAGGTTGTGGGTTCAAGTTCCCACTCCAGGGACTTGAGCACAAAATCTAGGCTGACACTCCCAGTGCAGTACTGAGGGAATGCTGCACTGTCGGAACTGCCGTCTATCGGGTGAGACGTTAAACCGAGGACCGGTCTGCTCTCGCAGGTGGATGTAAAAGATCCCATGACACTATGTTGAAGAAGAGCAGGGGAGTTCTCCCCGGCGTCCTGGCCAATATTTATCCCTCAACCAGCATCACTAAAACAGATTATCTGGTCATTAACACATTGCTGTTTGTGGGATCTTGCTGTTCAAAAATTGGCTGCCGCATTTCCTACGTTCCAACAGTGACTCCACTTCAAAAAGTACTTAATTGTCTGTAAAGTGCTTTGGGATGTCTGGTAGTGATGAAAGGCGCTATAGAAATGTGAGTTTATCTTTCTTTCTTTATTGAATGGGCTGCCGATTGGCTTATGCCAGTTTACTGCCCATGCCGAAAGTGAAAACCGCTTCCATTGTGTGTGACGCACTCACACGCGCTTGAGGCGTCTAGCACACTCATCCGGCCCTTCAGCTGCCTCGGCCCTAAGCTCTGGAAATCCCTCCCTAAGCCTTTCCTCCTTTAAGACACTCCTTAAAAGACTACGAGCCGCACCCTCTAACTTCGCCGGGGTGCTACTTTTAGCGCCCCTGCGGCCGAAATTCATCGGTAGCGCCCCAAGAGGGAGGCGGGGTGCTACTGGCTGCGAGTGAATATCGCGGCGCTACATGCCGTAGCGCCACGCTCTGCAGCACGTCGCGCCGTGGTACTGCAGGCCTTCCTCCCCTTCTTAAAGGAGAGGGGCCTTGCGCAGCGCGGCCCAGGGCCCAGCTGGGCCGCCAGGGATCAGAGTGCCAGCAAAAGAGCCCGGCACTTCTCATGGAGCGCAGCTGGCACTCCGCGAGGGGTGGGGGGCGGGGGCTGGTCAGGAGGCCGGGGACTGCAACGGGGGGCAGGTGCTGACAGGCAGCCAGCAACAAAATGGCCGCCCAGCACCTCGCCTTTTATTAGCGCCGCCCCGGCCACAGGTAGGCCCCCCTGACCTATGTTAAAGGCGCTATATTAATTCCACTTGTTGCCTTGTGATCTGTTATCAACGACGGTTCCAATGGCACAATATAGACCACAGACTCCTCAAAGACTACAACACTCAAAATCTAAATTTGGGCAGCAGTCGGGCTGTGACTTTTGATTTATGGAAGGCATTTCTATTTTCCAACAGCCTGCTTATTTGATTTTTGTAGTATCATCAACTTGGTGAAATCGCTGGGTCGCAAGCAAATTTTTTAAACGCGCTCGACTGACTCCTGTGCCTGAGGGGTTGGGGGAGGGGGACGGGGAAGAGAGAGAGAGGGAGGGAGAGAGAGAGAGAGAGGGAACGAAAGAATAGAGGAAGGAAAGGAAGGGAGACTGACACACCGTGCTGGGTGTCCATTAGAACGGGCCAGATTTGTTCAACAAATTCAGATGTGCTCACTCGCCCGGTGATGCAGACACGGCCCTGGGAACATTGTGTTATTTGCAGTGGGGTTACTGAAATCCCCAGGAGAGTGCGAATATCGGCAGTGAGAGTGTGCGAATATGTACAAAGGGGTCTTGGAGTCTATTAGTCCCTGGGAATGTGTCGGGATTGGTAGTGGGTCCTTGAGAGTGATATTTGCAGTGAATTGCTGGCAGGGTGTGGGTCTTTTATTGGGGGTCCCTCCGGAAAATATCTGTATTTACAGGGGGGTCCCCCGGGAGTGCGCCAGTATTTACAGGGGTCCCCGGGAGTGTGTCAGTATGTACAGGGGGTCCCCGGGAGTGCGCCAGTATTTACAGGGGTCCCCGGGAGTGCGCCAGTATTTACAGGGGTCCCCGGGAGTGCGCCAGTATTTACAGGGGTCCCCGGGAGTGTGTCAGTATGTACAGGGGGTCCCCGGGAGTGCGCCAGTATTTACAGGGGTCCCCGGGAGTGCGCCAGTATTTACAGGGGTCCCCAGGAGTGCGCCAGTATTTACAGGGGTCCCTGGGAGTGTGTCAGTATGTACAGGAGGTCCCCGGGAATGTGTCAGTATGTACAGGGGGTCCCCGGGAATGTGTCAGTATTTACAGAGGGTCCCCAGGAGTGTGTCAGTATTTACAGGGGGACCCCGGGAGTGTGTCTGTATTTACAGGGGGTCCCTGGGAGTGTGTCAGTATTTACAGGGGGACCCCAGGAGTGTGTCTGTATTTACAGGGGGTCCCTGGGAGTGTGCCAGTATTTACAGGGGGACCCCGGGAGTGTGTCTGTATTTACAGGGGGTCCCTGGGAGTGTGTCAGTATTTACAGGGGGTCCCCGGGAGTGTGTCAGTATGTACAGGGAGTCCCCGGGAATGTGTCAGTATGTACAGGGGGTCCCCGGGAGTGTGTCAGTATGTACAGGGAGTCCCCGGGAGTGTGTCCGTATTTACAGGGGGTCCCCGGGAATGTGTCAGTATTTGCAGAGCGTCCCCGGGAGTGTGTCAGTATTTACAGGGGGCCCCAGGAGTGTATCAGTATTTACAGGGGGCCCCCCGGGAGTGTGTCAGTATTTACAGGGGGTCCCCGGGAATGTGTCAGGATTTACAGGGCGTCCCCGGGCGTGTGTCTGTATTTACAGGGGGTCCCCGGGAGTGTGTCTGTATTTACAGGGGTGCCCCGGGAGTGTGTCAGTATTTACAGGGGGTCCCCGGGAATGTGTCAGGATTTACAGGGCGTCCCCGGGCGTGTGTCAGTATTTACAGGGGGTCCCCGGGAGTGTGTCTGTATTTACAGGGGTGCCCCGGGAGTGTGTCTGTATTTACAGGGGGTCCCCGGGCGTGTGTCTGTATTTACAGGGGCGCCCCCGGGAGTGTGTCAGTATATATAGGAGGTCCCGGGGAGTGAGTGAGGGAGAGAGAGAGGAGTAAAAGAAGGAGGGAAAGAAAAGTAGGAGATGAAGAAAGAGTAAGCGAGGGAGGGAGGGAGAGGACAGTGAAAAGGAGAATGGAGAGAGAGAGAAAGAGAGTAAGAGAGAAGGAGAGCGGGAAAGGATGGAGAGAGAGACAAAGAGTGGAAGAGTAAGAGAGGACGGGAGAGAATGGAGAGAGTGAAAGAGCAGGAGAGAATGGAGTGGGAGAGAGAAAGAGAAAAAGAGGGAAAGAATGGAGAGAGAGAGAGAAAGAGAGGGAGAGAAGAAGAAGGAGGGATGAGTACGGAGAGGGAGAGAGAGAAAAAGAGAGGGAGAGAATGGAGAGGGAGAGAGAAAGAGAGGGTGAGAGAAGGGGGGAGGGAGAGTATGGAGAGGGAGAGAGTGGAAAGGGAGAGAGAGCGAGAGAGAGAAAGAGAGCGGAAAGAATGGAGAGGGAGAGATATGTAGTGCCAATTTTAACCATTTTTTTTCATGCTAGTGCCTGAGAGATATAACTTGTGACGAAACCCACCTCTAGGATTGATCCGGTCTGGCATCTCTGAATAAAATAGGGTGGGGGGTGCAAATGATACTGTGGGTCTGATGGTAACTCGCTGTGGTCTGAGAGTCTCTCGGTCTGTCTCTCAGTGTAAGAGCTAAACGTCTCTCTTCACCCGACATCAAACAATTTGCATCGATTTCAATCATTGATTTTTTCTCTTATTGTTTTTACAAACTGGCCCCCCTAATAAAAACTAAATGGAATATTTGACTCGAACGAAGGTTTCAGCGGGCTAATTCGTTATATATGGCTCTGGTCCCAACAGCTGCCGTTAATTCATTGTAATTTGTCTCTCCCGCTCGTCACTTGCGGGTTGTGTAGTGGATCAGGCCAGTGCGGGACTGGAGTCAGACTGGGCAGCGTGAGTTATATGGAGAGTAGGCGACAGGAACCTGTTATACACGAGAATGCGCAGA
This sequence comes from Somniosus microcephalus, assembly GCF_052327205.1. Classification (NCBI taxonomy): domain Eukaryota; kingdom Metazoa; phylum Chordata; class Chondrichthyes; order Squaliformes; family Somniosidae; genus Somniosus; species Somniosus microcephalus. The sequence continues at coordinate 13,059,739 of NC_140994.1, read as the reverse complement.
GCCCAGTGGATAAGGTCTAGAAATTTTCGGGTGGTGCTTGGCTACCTAAGGCCCCAAAAAGGCGGGCAGGATCCGCCTACACACCTGTCCAGCCGGAAGTGGAGTGACCACCATATTGGGTAAGAGCAAACAACAGGCGCCGTTTACCCACGCCCAATGCAGGCCATATTCCCTTTGCATATGCCGACCCCCGATCTCCCTCACTCCCCTCAGCCCGACCCCCGATCTCCCTCACTCCCCTCGGCCCCGATCTCCCTCACTCCCCTCGGCCCCGACCCCCGATCTCCCTCACTCCCCTCGGCCCCGACACCCGATCTCCCTCACTCCCCTCGGCCTTGACCCCCGATCTCCCTTACTCCCTTCGGCCCCAACCCCCGATCTCCATTGGCCCCAACCCCCTCACTCCCCTCGGCCCTGACCCCCCGATCTCCCTCACTCCCCTCGGGCCCCCGACCCCCGATCTCCCTCACTCCCCTCGGCCCCGACCCCCCGATCTCCCTCACTCCCCTCGGCCCCCGATCTCCATCACTCCCCTCGGCCCCGATCTCCCTCACTCCCCTCGCCCACTCCCTCGTCTCCTCTCCCCGACCTCCCGATCCCCCTCCTCCCCCGCCCCCCGATCTCCCTACTCCCCTCGGCCCCGATCCCCTACTCCCTCGGCCCGACCCCGATCTCCCTCACTCCCCTCTGGCCCCGACCCCCGATCTCCCTCACTCCCCTCGGCCCTCGACCCCCGATCTCCCTTCACTCCCCTCGGCCCGACCCGAACTCCTCGATCTCCCTCACTCCCCTCGGCCCCCGACCCCCGATCTCCCTCACTCCCCTCGGCCCCGACCCCGATCTCCCTCACTCCCCTCGGCCAACCCCCGATCTCCCTCACTCCCTCGGCCCCGACCCCCGATCTCCTCACTCCCCTCGGCCGACCCCCGATCTCCCTCACTCCCCTCGGCCCTGACCCCGATATCCTCACGATCTCCATTGGCCCCGACCCCCTCTCCCTCGGCCTGACCCCGATCTCCCTCACTCCCTCGGCCCCGACCCCCCGATCTCCCTCACTCCCCTCGGCCCCGACCCCCGATCTCCTCACTCCCCTCGGACCCGACCCCGATCTCCCTCACTCCCCTCGGACCCGACCCCCCGATCTCCGTCACCTCCCCTCAGCCTCAACCTCCAATCTCCCTCACTCTCCCCCCGGCTCCAACACTCAATCTCCCTCACTCCCGGCCCCCTAACCTCTCATGCTGACATCCCCATATCCCTTGATTCCCTTAATTTCCAAAAATCTATCGCTCTCTGTCTTGAATATACTCAACAACTCAGCATCCACAGCCCTCGGGGTAGAGAATTCCAAAGATTCACCACCCTCTGAGTGAAGAAATTTCTCATCTCAGTTCTAAATGGCCGACCCCTTATTCTGAGACTGTGACCCCTGGTTCTAGACTCCCCAGCCAGGGGAAACATCCCCCCTGCATCTACCCTGTCAAACCCTGTAAGAATTTTACATGTTTCAATGAGATCACCTGCTTTATATCATCACCCACATCCAATTTCACCCCCATTTAAATTTAATGGCCCAGAAATTCGGGTCTCCACGGTGAGTACGCACGGGGTACTCGCCCGTAAGCCCAATGGAAGCGCCGGTTTCCTGCATGCACTGCGCATGCGCGGGAAACCGGCACTTCCGTTCCCCTGAAAGAAGGGGTTCAGAGGTGGAACGCGTGCGCGGGAGAGGCTGCGCGTGCGCATCGAACTTCATTTTTTTTTACAGGTTTCCCCGGGAAGGTAAGTCTCCAGAAGTTAGACATGTAAAAAGTAGTCGCAAGGCCTGCTTTTTACAAGGTAAGTGGTGAATTAATTAAAATTAAAACATTTTTTCCACAGGTTTATTATTTTTAAATACATTAAAGCAAGGTAAGTTTATTTTTAGCCCTGTTAGAAAATTTAAAAAAAATTTTCAAAAATTTAAATTATTGTTTAAAATAGTTATTTCATGTAATTTACAGTTTATTAAAAAATGTGATTTAAAAAAAAATGTATTTGAAGATTTAGTGCTGTTTTGAGGCTGTAGTATTTATAAGTCTTGACAGCTCTTCCTGTCAACCTTATGAATGAAGCATTCCCTGCTCCGATTGGCTCCCCATGGCCCATGTGATCCCAGGGGACGCATCGAACTAACTGCGCCCTGGGATATGCGAGCACTGCGCACCGGCAGCTGGACCAGAACCCCGGATCAGAATCCCACGCGGGCCCACAGCTCAACAGCCGGCGCGCTAGGTAAGTGCAGGTCGGGGGCTTGCACCCGCGGGAAGCCCCCCGACCCGAATTTCTGGGCCAATATTGTATGTGAAGCCATCAGAGATATTTCTAAGACGTCACATGGCACTATACAAATACAAATGTACCTGGAGAAAAAAAACCTTTTAGAAAATATTACTTCCATCGATTACTAAAAATAAGGCCGACACTTAATAAATGTAACATGTTCCTGCAGTAAAGCCAACTCCATAAATATCCTCACAGACACTGCTAAAACATCCCAGTAATCCAAACGGTTCGGGGACGGTGGGGGAGAGGTGATAGGAGAGAAGGGAAAAACTGGCCACGTCGCTCCTGTACCCACAGGGCAGGCACTGAACTTGATGAACTGTCGACATGCCTATGCACTTTTTCAAATTCAAAGTCGGCCTTGAAAATAAAACGGCAGGTTCCAAAGAGAGAAAAGAAAACTGCAGATGAAGAACCCTTGT